>NW_027131588.1:6267500-6525000 GCF_026122565.2 Emydura macquarii macquarii | reverse complement strand
TCAGCAATATTAAAATATATTGTGTGAAATCCCAGCCCAGTTATATGGTCAATGGAAGTTTTGCCACTGACTTCAATCGGTCTTCCAAAAACTATAATTAAATGAACACATATATAGATCTAATCAACAAAATCATTGAAATCAATGACGTTACACTAGTGTAAAGGTGGAGAAACACTTTGGGAATAAGGCTCAGAGGATTTCAGAACAATAAAACAGTGGATTCATATCATTTTAAAACTTATTTTATCCCTGTATTTCACATACATCATGCACAACTTTCCTATCTAGTATCTTTATTTATGTGATATGTAATTTTAGTTACGTATCTGCACTCTTTGTAATAAGTGGTATTTCTGATTAATCTTTACTTTGATCATTGTAGTAGTATTTCCTATTCTGACAGCATTAAAGAACCACATAATTGGAAATTAGGAGAATGTTATAAAAGTTTCAACAGAATTATGTATTAACTGGAAAGCACACACCTGGCAAATCTCATAGTTATAAATAAAAATATACAAATGCCTGTTAATAATGGCGGTTTATTGGAAGAATCATCTTTTAATAATGTTTTTGATGTCTCAAGATTTTACATGTATAAAAAGTAAAAGACAAGGCAGAAGATTACTTTGGTTCAGTAAACATATTTAAATATTTACCATTCACACATGTAAAAGTTATACTTTTCAGAGTTAAAAAATTACATTGTAATAATGAAACGGAATCAGCACAATGACAAGACAGGAAATAATAACTAAAACACGTAGGTTTTAAGAGTATTTGGAATGATTTTGTCTTGTTTCATTCTGCTGATTAATAAATAGAAAAGTAGAATTGGTCAAGACATAGAATCATAAGGTTAGAAGGGACCACAAGGTTCACCTAGTCTAATCCCCGGCCAAGATGCAGGATTTGTTGTGTCTAAACCATCCAAGACAGATGGCTATCCAGCCTCCTTTTGAAATCTTCCAGGGAAGGCGCTTCCACAACCTCTCTGTTCATTGTCATCTGTTCATTGTCCTACTGTTTTTATAGTTAGGAAGTTTTTCCTGAGATTTAAGCTAAATCTGCTATGCTGTAGTTTGAACCCATTGCCTCTTCCTGCCCTCCGTGGCAAGAGAGAACAACTTTTCTTCATCATTTTTATGGCAGCCTTTCATCATGTATTTGAAAACTGCTATCATGTCCTCCCTTAACCTCCTCTTTTCCAAACTAAACAAACCCAGTTCCTTCAGCCTTTGCTCCTATGGCTTCCAATTCCATCCTTTTGATCATCTTTGTTGTTCGCCTCTGGATATTTTCCAATTTCTCTACATCCTTTCTATACAACAGTGACCAAAAATGGATACATTACTCCAGCTGAAGCCTAACCAGCACCAAGTACAGCGGTACTATCATCTCCCATGACTTGCATGCTACGCCTCTCTTAATGCAACAGCATTGCATTGCTGACTCATGTTGAGACTGTGATCCACCACAATTCCCAGAGCCTCTCAGCAGGGCTGTTGCCAAACCAGTTATCCCCCATTTTGTATTTGTGCATTTGTTTTTTCTCCCAGATTCCAAGGTATCTGTCCTTCCCTAGTAGAGGAAGATGGGGACTGTAGAGGGAGAGGGTCCATGCACGCGCACAGTTGAGCACATGCATATTAACAGACATCTATCACAATGTATTTTGAAATCCACATTTCATCGCTTAGAAATTTGGAGCTGTCAAACTAAAATACAATCAGCCTCCCCTTCCAACACCGCTGACTTGACGGAGGTTGCACCAAGTGGAAGTGAGGGCAGAATTTGTTTCAATGTGTACAATGCCTCACTGGCAGCAAATGTTTTGCCTTTACACATGAGACTGTGAACATTCTTGCTGACATTACAGCATTGCTTCTTCCCTGAGTCGAAACTAATCCCACAGTATTTCATGTCTGTGCCACTATCTGGAAAATGCATTAATACACTTGTTGGTAGGGGAAAGTCATGGAGAATATTTGAGTGCCCCATTGAGAAAGATTATCAATATTTTCCTAAGATATGACAAGCAACCAGCAACTATTAAAAACACACTAATCTGATTATACTCAAGAAATCAATACTTAACAGCAGCAGTCTTGCAATTATCACCCAGTCTCAAATGTCTACATTTTTAGGTAAGATTATTGGCAACGTGGTAACAGGAAAACTTTAGCAACATCTATTCAGCATTTGGATCCCTTCCAGTCAAGCCTCTACCCTAAACATGGCATGGACAGAGCACTAACAGCACTGATGGATGAGATTTTTACAACATTAGACAATACTCAGATGTTCTGCTGCATCTTTTAGTCACACAGGGGATCATGAGATGCCTGAAGCTCATTTGACTTCACGACTTCTTACGTAAAGAAGTAGTAGTTTTAAGCAGAGTCAGCCTGTCTGGTAAATCTCAGAAAATAGTGAAGCTTCTCTCTCCTGATTAAACCTCACTTGTGTGGAACTGTGCAGGAATAAATACAATCCTATCCTAGTGGGGCAATGAAGATGGGACAACACAGGTTTTGTTGTCATCAATATGCAACCAACAGTTTTCTGATACCTTTTCAACAAATGCAGACTGGTATTTCCCTTAATGACACAGCACCTTGATGAAAGCAGCAACAGACATTTAAGACAAGCAAAATGGAAGTAACATTAGTTAGAGGGAAGCATTTTAAAAAACTGGCCCAAAGTTCATATTTTTGGGTCTTCCTTAACATCCTTATATCTCCCTGCTCCTAATAGCTCAGGTAACAGCTGTGGCCAAAAATTTCTTCCATTAGCTTAGGCTGTCTAAACAACTACCTCTGCTCCTCTCTCATGCAGTCTTAGCAATGCTGACCTATACACTTGTCACATCTATTCTATTCTAAATAGCCTCTCACCACCAAAACCATTTGCTGTGAAACACGTCTGAATCCAGCATTTCTCCAAAAAGCCATGCTATAGGACATTTAACACAAAAGGATCTAACATTAGTGTCCAATCAGTATAAAAACCAGTTTGTAAGTAAAAATAATGCCTTTTAGAGGTAAGTGATTTCTCTTAAATAATTTATTTGTATTAAAAGAAAGTGAGGAGTAGTAGCATTTAGTTAACAAAGCTCTCCCATTCTGAGGAATACACTTGAAAAAAATCTTTTGTTTCGCTAATGGGACCATGAAGGACAATGATATACTCAGCAATGAAGTCCAAGCCTTAGAAAGCCACGAACCTAATGGAGAGGTTACTTACCTTACAGTAACTTGACTTCTTTGAAAGGTTTTATCCCAATGGGTGCTCCACTATAGGAGGCAAGGGCATCCACACGTTCTCGACTGGAGAATACAAAACAGTGTCCGTGGGCCTGGGCCTGCACAGAGCAGCATCTCATTCCTCCAAATGAGGGCATATAAGGAGGTGCAGACTTGTCGCTACTCAATTTCTTCTTGACTGCGAAGCAGACTCCAAAACTGAGGAAAAAGGAGGGTAGGAGCACCTATATGGAAAAATCATCTTGAAGAACTCAAGTTACTGTAAGGTAAGTAACCTCTTCTTCTTCTTTGAGTATACGTGTCTATTGATGCTCTACCATACGGGACTTCCAAGCAGTAATTCAACAAGAAGGTGGATGCTGAAGAGGCAAGTCCAAGAGAGTTCAGAGGGCTGCATCACCAAAGGCATTATCATCCCTGGAAGCAGGTAAAATGGGTAATGCTTGGTAAAAGTGTGAAAGAAAGACCAAGTAACAGTCCAACAGATTCCTGTTATGGGAATGATTTTCATCAGAGCTATAGATGTCAACTGAACTCTAGTAGAGTGTGGTGTTATTCTATCAGGGGGATGCATCCCAGAAGATTCATAAGAGGTTAAAAATGCAACCCAACACTCACTCTAATGGTCTTTGAGTGGAAATAAGTTGTTCCTTCATCCTTTCTGCAAATTATACAAATAATCTAGGGGAGGCCTGGAAGGTCTTAAGTCTTGTCAAGGTAGAAGGCGATAACCCTTCTGATATCTAGTGTCTGATTTTCTCTCTGGAGGCTTCGGGTAAAACAATGGTAGATGGATCTCTGTATTAAATGTCGTATACTGAAAAGAACTTAGGGAGGAAATGAGGATGAGGACACAGTGTAACCTAATCTTTATAGAAGGTAGTAATTGGCAGGTCTGCCAAAAGAGCACTGAGCTCTCCCAGTCATGTAGTGAAGTAATGGCTATAAAAAACAAAGTCTTGAGGGAGAGATGTAGGAAAGAACAGGTAGTCATTCGTTCAAAGGAGAGTTACCTTAAGGCCCTGAGAAGCAAATTACAATTGAGAAGCATTGATGGGTGAATGGAAGGTTGTGACAGCAACCAAATGTATACTCTCTGAGTTCATGGATAGTCCTCAAGTCTTCAAATCCAACAGACAGTCTGGTGGAATCTCTAATGCTTGAGAAGAGTGAAAAGAACACCAGGAATGGAAGCATTTCCACTTCTGAGGGTAAGTTTTGTGAAAATTAGCTTTCCTGCTACATAGGAAAACTAACTGAACCTTACCCAAACAGGTTAGCTCCATGCTCGGGAACCATCTAGGAACCATGCTCTCAGGCTCAAGGAGGGGTTGGGAAGGATCAGAGTCCCAGAATCTGTGTCAGGAGAGCCTTCTTGAGAGGAAATGAGAGAGGGATGCCACAGAGAGGTGAAGAAGGTTCAAGTATCACACTTGTCTTGACCAAAATGGTGCTATGAGGATAACCCTTGCCTTTTCTTGACACAGTTTGAGTAAGGCCCTGAGAATCAGAAGTAGAGGCAAGTAAGCATACAGCAGGGTATGGGGCCACAGTGTTATCAGAGCATGGTCCAATGAGTTACAGCCATGTCCTCCCTTTCAGCAAAAAAGATGACATTTTGCGTTGTTTGGGTGGCAAAGAACTGCTGTTTCTGGGAGACCCCAAGTCTGGCATCTGCTGAAGAAGACAGAATCCCTGAGCTCCTATTTATGATCCTGAAGGAAGTTTCTGCTTAGGGAATCTGCAACTGTATTCTGAAGGCCTGGGAGACACACTGCTGAGATTCTTATCTGATGGGAAATGCACCAGCTCCACAGCTTTAGAAACTGTGCACATGAGGACTGGGATCTTGCTCTTCCCCATTGGTTGATGTAATATGCTGCTGTCCTGTTGTCCAGCATTACCGCAATAGAGTGACCCTGTATGGTATGAAAGAAGTGTTGACAAGCAAATTGAACTGCTCTCAGGTCCAGAATGCTAACATGGAGTGTGAGCTCTTATGTGGACCACTTGTCCTAGGTAGTGTCCCCTTGAAGGTGAATCCTCCATTCCGAAAGAGACACATCTGTTGTGAGGATCTCTGAGGGCAGGGAATGTAGGAATGGAGTTCCCATGCAGACCTTCATGGGTCCTTTCACTACTTGAAAGAATCCAGAACTTTCTGCGGTACTCTGATGCAGTGGAAAGACTGTATCTGTTTGGGGTGCATACAGTGTGATGTCCTAGGTCTTGAACCCAGGTCTGTGAGTTCCCAGACAGCCATCACATCCTGGTCTCCACCCAACGGCTGCTGAAACCTGGTGGACCAAGAAGCCAGTAGGACTACAGCCTCAGCCAAGGCATCACCCACGGAAGCCCTGACTGGAGGATTGCCCGGCTCTACTGATTGGTCCAACCATGCTACTTAAGACACCAGGAGGAACAGGAAGTTGTCCAAGCAACTTGGTGATTTCCTGTTGTGGGTGCACTGGACCCTGTTTGTGCTTGCTTCCTGCATCCAACCCTGTTTCTGATTCCTGCTCTGCTCCTGGCTCCTAACTTACCCCTGCTCCATGACTGATCCTTGCCTCTCCTCCAGTTCCTGCCCTCATGTCTCGCTTCCAACTATCAGTCACCAGTCCTGGCTCTGACCCTGGGCATAACCATCTCATTGGGGAATAAAGAGGACTTCATTGATGGACATGAGTTTTCTGTCATCTATGGGTCCAGATATTCTTCAGTGCCTCTTGGTGCTGAAGGAGCATAAAGTACCAGAGGACGATCATGTAGCACTGGAGGGACCAAAGGTTGGTCAGTCGGTGCCTGTGAGTGATGCTGTACGATGGGTACTACTAGGAAAAGACCTGTAGCAGGTCTGGCAGGGCTTAAGCCTTGGGGTTTTCAGCATAACCCTAAGTACTAATGGACTAAAAACAGGGGTCAAAGAAAAAAGGGCTGCGGGGAGAGCTAACCCCTCCTCTACACACAACTGTGTTAAAACTAAAAAGAAAACTAAAATAACTAAACAAATATAGGAAAATCTAAGAATAAATCACTATGTAAGAAAGGTGAGAAACTGAGGGCTGATCTATACTGGCAGCAGTGGTTGATAGCAGATATGCAAGCTACATAAAGTAGCTTAGGAATCTCCCATCGATGTACTTACTTTGATGTACCATGGCATCTTCACAGCGCGGCGTTGACAGCAGACACCCTCCTTTCGACTCTGCCTTCCGCCTTGCATGGAGGTGGACTAATTGAGTCAATCGGAGAGTGCTCTCTGAGCGACTGAGTGGATCTACACAGACCCAGTCAATCAATACGGCTGCATCGACACCGGCCGCCACGGCACTGTAGACATACCCTGAGAATCAGCAGACATGCAATCACTTCCTCTCGAGACGCAGGCAGTACAGAAGGAAATGAGGAGTAGCTGGTCCACACCTCCTTATATGCCCTTGTTTGGAAGCACGAAGTGCTGCTCTATGCAGGCACAGGCCTGTGGACATTGCTTTGCATTCTCCATTCTACAGCACATAGGTGAGCACACTTCCTATGGTGGAGCACCATAGGGATATATAGTTGAAAAAGAATCTAGGGTTCCTTGATAAGGGGCAGGGACAGATAAAAATGCCTATTTGGATAAATAGATCCATCAAGTTTAAAATTTGTATTTTAACCGATCTAAAGCATACTGAATGTGCTGTCAGGATATTTAGAAAAGGGAAGCGTGTACACAGCAAGAAGAACTTGAGAGTAAGGCTGCATTTTAACATTAAAAAACTCCACTCTCCTCAAAGGGAATAAAACTGATTTTATCCAAGATATGTGAAAGCTTGCTCAGAGGTAAAGAGAGGAGTAATGACCCCCAATGAATTAAACATTCCAGAAGAAAGATATGAAGACTTTATTCTTTGTGGAGCAAAATTCTGAAGTCAATGGGAACTCTGTCTGGAAAAAATCCTAAGGAAAATGTTATTTAAGGACCTCAGGATATGATTCTATGGAACTATTAGACTCTTAAATACTTAACATATAGGGATTTGGATAACATGGAGTTTGCTGCATCAAGTGTGAAAGGACTCTGTTATGGAATAACCGCTGTATTTTTCTGATTTTTACAAAAGTCTATTAATGACCATTAAACAAGATTTGATAATCTAAACACTGTTGTGTTTAAATATTTTATCCTCCTTGTTCAAGTACCAGAACAAAGGTTCTCAAACTGTGGAATGCACCTAAAATTTATTTGGGGGGAAAGGCGGAGCGGCACATGCGTGAAAAGCTTACTATACACATTTTATCCACATCAATGAATAACTAGTAAAGCTAATTCCTCCAGACATATCAGGTCCTCACATGCCACTATACATTTGACTCTAGATAGCGCTGTGCATTTTGACAGATTTCTGTTAAACTTGCATAGGATTATACAAAATCGTTACCATCTGTACATTAATCCATTTGCGATGATGCAGTGTGCATATTTAATTGTAAGCATCAACCACAATCGCAGTTTTGCTTTTGCTCTTATTACAATGGATCGTTGGCTCATTCGTGCATCAGGGGAAAAAACACAACTTAAGTGATAGAATTGCTCTGGTCCAAAAAACAGGTAAATCCATCAAACTAGTGACAACAGTGTGATGCAAGTAAGCAGTAACTCACTAAAAATTTACATTACTATATACTTAAATAGCTCTGTTTGAATCAATGCCTTACTGTTTTAATATTTAGTGAGAGTTGCACGTTGATTTTTTTTTATCAGTATTTGTACTTGTGTGGTGGAGGGGATGTAAACTACTACAGACACAAAGAAGGGATGTGCATTCCTCTATGTTTGAGAACCACTATACTAGAATACACTCTGCTATTATGGATTTGCAATGGTTGTTGCTTTATAGGAAGCTTTGAATTCTGTACGACCATTTCTTCTTGTTTAACATTCTTCTCTGTCAACTCAAATAAAAAAAGGCCTCACTGATAAAATTGTCAAAAAATATTGGTTTCTCTGCGTTTGTAACAAACCCAAAAATTGTATATTTGCTCTGAAGTTTTGGATAAAGCAGGAGAGCAATTAACTAGGTGAAATTAAGCAAAGTCAGAGCCCTACAAGCCAAGACTTTAAGAAAATTTTGCAGGTAGAACTTCTCTTGAAGCCCCTTCACTCAATTTAGTTAATCATTGGCCTATTGGAAATCTTTGGTGTGTCCATATCCCAGGTGAGCGTGCAGAAATGTCTTGTGGTGTTCTTTAGGTAGGTAGCCTATTGATAAAGGATGACAATGAAATAGCACTATGGCACTACTCTGCATGGCCACTACAACTTAGTTTTAAAAAGTGGTATAATGATTTCTAGAGAAGCTTTATCTCTCTAATTTTTTCTTTGGGCTGGGACTCAATGACTTTTTGACTTTTAGTAGTACAGCAACAAACAATGAGAATACCTGGCTCAACAATAATCTATTTTCATTCACAAAAATGGGGAAATTTCACTTTCTTCTTATCTGCAAATTTTCAACCACAAAATATTTATGACACAAAAACAGGAATTTCACACAGGCATGTCAGTAAATTGCAGATTTCCTCTGGCTTTATTCCAGAACATGAGTGGAAGTTTGGTTACATATAATTTTTTTTTTCTGTAATGCACACAAGTGTATTGCAAACTGCCTTCTACTATTATAAGTAGAAAAATCAAGAGGTTCCTCTGTGCTATTGCCTGTGTGGAAGCCTAATTTTTATAATCTATTAAAAGAATTTATCTCACCTTTTCCCTATGTTTTGGATGAGAATCTTGATGTACCAGGTGTAATGCCTCTCGGGCCTGCTGAAGTTGCTCTTCCAGCCAACTTATCTTTTGTTCTTTTTCAAGTAGCTGATCCTGAAGAGAAGCATGACTTTGCTGGAGCTGAATCTTATTTGCTTTCAGAGTTTCAAAACATATAGTCAATTCATTGTAAAGCTATTTTAAAAGAAAACATAACATAGGATTAATAAATGCCATCACTGAAAACAAGTACTTAAATTCACAAACTTACATGCAGTTTACTGCTGTTTTTAGTTTACTAAGTCATGCAGCCACCAGGATCATGATTTTCTTCACTATTCTCACTGCAATATTGGTCACGCTTGTTTCAACCCCCCACATTCTCATCATACTGGCAGACGTACTACCTTTACCTTTTATCCTTTATCTTTGCAACTAAGGAACTCAACAATGCAATGTGAATCTTTTTCAAACAACTGCTTCTCTACCCAAATAGGTCTAATATTAGAACTTCAGCAGTTCCATATACCTATGTATGATGATTGTGAACAAAAATTGGTATTCACAAACTTTAAAAAAAAAAATCGATATTTACCTTAATTCTTGGACAGCTATATAAATACAAAAACTAGCAAATGCACATGCCGGCATGTACACACACACTAAGAAAACAGAAGGTTCATTGATTAGGAATAGAAGAAAAAATTAATAAACGATTAAATACTTCCCATGGAAATGAGCTTATTAATGGGGGCAACAGACATGAAATAGAGAATTCCTTATTTAACTGAATAAGCTAAAGTTTAGATTTTGAAGAAAAGAATAAAGTCCACACACCAGAGTAGGACATAACTGATTGCATAACTTGGCCTTCCCAATTTATGTCTTTTTGTGTCATCCCTCGTTCTCTTTGCTTTGTCAAAGTTTCTATCCTTGGCTGCCTGCTTGTGTTCTATGATTGGAATGCCCTTCCTCTGTTGACCCTTAAGACCATTTCCTTCACTGCATTTAAGTCCCTTAAGAGGACCCATTTTTGCCATGACACCTAAAAGAAACTAACGAACGGATTATAATTAGATTGTTGGCACCTATAAATAATACCTATATTTAGTTGGCATAGAGATAATATTTATGTAATTTAGTTATAAAAACATTATGGTCATGCACTGCCTTGTCATTTTTATATATCTTATGAATCTCTTTTTCTCTTTGTCTGTTTGGTTTAGCCTTTTATAGCATAAACTCTTTGGAGAAGGGATCAGGTATTCTATTATGTTTGGAAAACATCTAACACTTTGTGGGCACAATTAGAAACAATAAAATCTACTTCTACTCCTAGTGTTTTGTCAGCCTGCGACAACACAAAATCTAATCAGGACAAATGAAATGACTTACTGCCTTCCCAAAAAACTGATCAAAGATCAGATCATCCAACCTAAGGCATATTCTATTCAGATATTTTTTAAGACTCACAGAGTGTCATTAAAAATAATTAAAGTATTACACTGAAATGTTTGTATCTACAAGAGCAAGACTGATGTATTTTGTAGAAATACAAATAAAATCCTAATCACATGTTTATGGACAGCAGCAAGTTTCTCAATTAATTTCCTAATCATATGAATATCTGATAGGAAAATAAAGACTTCATCTATCAAAAACACGCATTCCAAGGCAATGTCCTTCCAAATGAATGGAACATTGGGATACAACAGTTATCTCCAGCTATAACTAGAAAAGCTCATCAGCTGGATCATACTGGTAAGACAATCTTCTGTTTTTTATGATTAGAAGCACTTAAGTGGTCATAATTATAATTTTTAAAGGTAACATCCTATTAAAATGAGAACAACACAGTTTTCTTTTTTCTGACTGGCAGAGGTACGGAGCACCCACCACTGCTACTGAAGTTAATTTTGGTGGTGATGCTCAGCATCTAATAGGATCAAGCCCTAAAAGACAAATAACATGTCTGTTTACATTCTGAAAGCTATCTTTGCAACGAATTTGTCTATAAAAAAATTCTTTAATTGAAAGCTAGAGAAAACAGCACAATCTGTTGAAAATCCAAATGAAAAACATACAGGCTCAGAATTCACCCATTTTCCACATAAGTCTGTGTTCTATGCAAACACTTGTCAGCACCATCAACTTATTAGTTCAGTGCATGAAACTTAGACAGTAATTTATTTTACACTAGGAATCTTCAAAAAGAAAATTATGTCTGCATAAAAGGAAGCTAATTTGTCAATGCCCATTGGAATGGCTTACAATAGCTCGTCCATCTTTTCACTGATTGGCATAGATGCTAATGGTGGACTGAGTGCTTTCTTAATATTTCTAAATGGATTATTTTGTTTTGTTTTGCATTTTCTGTTTTGAGGATGCATCTTTTTAGCCAACTTGCAATAAGGGGCAGCTTAATATTTGAGATCATATAGGATCAAAGAAGGTGGTATGGCTGCAGAAGACAATAGTGGATAACAGAAAAAGAGCTAGACAGGCAAGATGTAAAATAGAGTTTAAGAAAACTAAAGAGGAAACGTAATGAAGAAAGAACCAAATGGGAGAAATTATTTATGTCCATCAGAAGTAGCAAGTCCAAGGGGGAATCAATGAGTGAAATCATGGCTCCACTGACATCAGTGGGAGCCTTGCTATTCACTTCAATGGAACCAGGAATTCATCCTGTGTGTCTGCTAGATTACCGAGGTGTAAAGGGGGCAATCAAAGAGGATAAGGAAATCATAGAGAAGCTAATATTGCTTATTTGAAAAAATAATATTAGGGAAATATTTAATGTAATTTTGGATGCATTTAATGGAAATAAGGAGGAAGTGCCAGCGCCAAAAGCAAGTGCTTCACAGATCATAGTTTGAAAGTCTGTTTATTACACGACAGAGCTATACTTTCTTTAAAAGTAGCAAAGAATTGTAGATGAAGAACTTTAGATAAAGATATTTTAAAAAGTGATTAAACAACATGAAATAAAGTACATTGTAATAAATCAGTGGGACCAAATGGCATCATCCAAGAATCATGAAGGAACTTAAGAATGAAGAAGCTGAACTACTAACAAAAACAAATGAAACCTCTATTGAGGGCTGTCTCCACTCGACAATTCTCTGTCTCAGCTTCATTAAAATATTCCCAAATTTTCCAATGCAACTCTTCCAATATTTATTTAAACAGCCACAGAACTGGTTTTTGCAGGTTTCTTGAACAGTTTTTTATAACAGATTATGTAATTTATTGTGAAAACAGCAGTGTCCACTGTACCATACTAAAGCTAATACTGTAGGTCTTCCAAAATAACTATAAGACATAATTGTAAAACATGCAGACGAGTATATGATGGAAACAAACAATCAAGACATGTTAGGATAATTCATATCTCTCTAATGTTTTAAAATTCTTGAAGTGATATCAAATTTGTGGACACAGGAGAGAGGTTAGATACATATTTTACTTTCAAAAAGCTTCTGATAATCATTCAGAAGAGGCTATTAAGAAAATCTGGTAACCCTAGGGTAAGATACAGTATTGTCATAAATTAAAAACTGGTTAAGATACAAGAAGCAAAGAGTTGGAATAAATGGCCAATTCTCAGGTTATAAAGATATTAACAGCTAAGTGGTTTAGTGTTCAGAACTGAGGCTAGTGCTGGATAAAATTACTGAGAACCTGAAAGATAGACTGGGTAGTGAGTTGGCAGAATTTATTGATGACAAAATCATTTTAAATCAGTTAAGGCAGGAATGCTTTTGAGAAACTCCAGAAGGACCTAACAAAACTAGGTAATTAGCAACACAATAGATAAAATTAAGCAGACAAGAGCAAGATAATGCATATTGAAAATAACAATTTATAATTACTTACACATCGATGGATTATAAATTAATAGTAACCTCTCAGGAAAAAGATGTAGGTGTACATCATTGATGACAATTCAATAAAGATATCTGCTCAGTATATAGTAATGTTAAAAAGGGGAGGGATGTTAGACTACATTAAAAGGAGGTAAAAATTAATATGGGAAATACTGCAGCAACATTATAGAAATTGATGTTACATCATCATGTTCAGTTTTTGTCACCTCAAACAAATGTAAGCAGAAAAAGGAGGAGTCCAGAAAAGAACAACAAAAAATAGAAAGGGTCACTGAAACAAAGGCTTTTCATACATGAAAAGATTTAAAAGTTTAGGACCATTCTGTCTGGGAAGGAAAAGACTAAAAGAACAAGTGGCATGATCAAGATATAAAAAATAATGAATATAGGAAAGGTCAATTGAACATTTTTAGATACCTTTTTTATAAGACTAGAGAAAGAGGCTATCAGATTAAATTTAAAAAAAAAACAACCAAGTTTAAAACATTAATACACTTTTATGCAATATAAACTTAACCCGTAGAATTCACTTCCACAAGATGTTATTGAAGTAAATGGTTTAGTAGGAATAAAAAAAGTATTTGACTTTTATGTGACTAAGAGTAGGATCTACAATTTCTTTACCCAGGAAGAGTCGATCCTCATGCTCTAGGACCTAAGCTAATAACCAGTTAGGATGTGAAATGTTTCCCTCCATACCACAGTACTGTTAATTTAATTATGCGTTTTTATTTTCAAAGAAGATGCAAATAATGTGTCATTGGCTACTTATCTTCTTCCTCGCATATTTTAAAGGGAATATTTTGGCTCTTTTGATTAATGCCCAATATACAGAAAGGCGAAGTCTTAGCCCAGTGAAGTCAATGGCAAACCTCCCATTGACTTCAATGGAACCAGGATTTCACCTATAATGTTTTGTTTCTTATTATTTTACAACACATTTTGGATGATGTTCCTTGCTTGTAGTAAATCAATTAGGAAGGTGGAATAAAGAACCCAGTCAATTGGGTACAGTCATTTGAGGTTAAGACAATCTGTCCTGAGAAACAGGCTCCCAGCAAGGTAGACAAAACAAGAATACTCAAATACTTTTCTGTCTACAGTATAGCTCTCCAATATTCCTCTATCATATCAGAGTTTTGTACAACCTAGCTTGTCGAAACAGTAGTCTTGTGCTGGATTTTTATCATTTTGCTTATGGAATACACTTAACGTACTGCTCTCATCGGTAATGTATTAATCCTCTTAGGCTTGCATTGTGAGTTATTAAAGTTTGTCTACATTAACAACAATGACTGATATTCCTCAAAGAGCATACTAAATACATCTTTGGGTTTGCACTGTTCAGGAGAGGAATTCTAGTCCCCATGAGTAACGGTGATTTGTATAGATTAGATAGTTTAGATAGATTAGATAGATAGGTGAATATATCTGCATCCAGCTGAGCAACTTAAATGGATAGTCTGATTAAAATCCATGTACTTTTGCAGACAGCAAGAACTGTTAGCCAGAACTGTTAGCCAAAACAGTTACACAAAACAAAAACAAATAAATAAACAAACAAACAAAAAAACCCAATACACTATCTTACTGGTATTGAGCAGACTTCCAGCAAAAGGAAATCAGACATTGTGAAGGATAAGGTAATATTTGAATATTAATTGAGATTTGACATTCAGTTTTACCAATCTAAAAAAGGGCTAAAAGAAAAGATAGGTTCTCTGATTACTAACTTACAGCCTTTGGAATATTTGATTTGACAATCCATTAAAAGCATTACGTTTTTTTTAGGAGAGAACATATGCATTTCTTCCACAATTTTAGGCAAATCAAACTGCAAGATTTTGTAACTTCATTTAGTCTAGCAATGTTCTCTGTAATATCCAGTTAGGTATGTTTATTTTTATTCCTAATATTTATTTGCTGAATTTATCTCTATTTCTGTAAAATTGCCAATAAATTACTCTTGTTTAAAACTACTTGAACTGGGTTTCATAATTGTTAGCTTGGGCAATCACAATGGAACGCTCAAGCAGAGAAACTGAACTCAGAGCCAATAGCCTGTAACAGCCTGGTTACTCGTTCTCAGGCTTGAAGGTATCTACAAATCTACACAAACTCAACAGGGCAACAGAATGACTGGTGAAGGGTATTTTGGGCATAAAATGAGCCAAACCACCTGAACATATTAGGCACTATTCCATGCTTCTTTTCTTATATACTGAATATAAACTTGTATTAATCCATTATAAGGGAGATTGGCACTATGCTTTCTTTAAAGCCAATACTGCTTCTGACCATGGCAGAGCCCTCTGTACTTAAGAAGCAATGTGTACCACCATCCACAGTGCTCCCAGCTTTTGTTGCTTAGGAGACTAATGTCCAATTCCAGAATTCAAACCTGGTCACCATCTGATGGCAAACAGTGCTTCCTCTATGCCAATGACATCCCTATGAGATTTACAGTCAGTTTGATTAATAAAGACACTGAAAAGCAAGACCAAACCAAAGGGAACTTCTGCATTATGAAAACAAAAGGCTTAAACTGTAAATTTCAGAAACTCTGATAAGATGGCTAAGGAGCTCAGAATTTCTTCTTGTCTTATTATCCTTAGTATTGATTGAAGTCTCTCCACCTTGAAAAGGTTGGTGAGGACAAATCTATTGAGTCTCATTAAATCCAGCACAGGAATGAAGTCCCCTGAGCATTTCGGACCAATAAAGCAGATGGAACACATTTTAGAAAAATATTCCTTACTTTGAGAGCTAGAACTATAGCCACAATATGAAATAGCTAGAACTATAGCCACAATATGAAGTAGATATCAATGTATTTTCATAAAATCTCTAACTTGAAGGGGTTTTTACAGGACATGGCATTCTTAAAAATCAGTGTGGAATCAAAGAAAAAGGCATTGCAAATCCTAACTGGATTTCAGCAAGTCAGTGCATCTTGATAAAGCAGACTACTGATCTTTAAATGTCTCCCCTGCCTCTCCCTAGACCCACTACAGCAAGGCCTGAAAGGGAATCTGTGATCCTCAATGGACTTATGCCCAACCACTACAGATTCGTGACTCATGTCTGGTTTGTCAGACAAGTAATTTCTTTGACTTAACCAACTGTTTCCTAATGCACATTAATATCAATGCAAAGAGCAATTCTTTCCAAATAGAAGACTAGTAAAATAAACTTGGAATATTTCAGCCAACCACACTGCCTAAGCTATAGCACATAGCGCCTATCTGACCACTAAGACAGAGGTCATTGATCTTGCTGTAAGGGACAGTATATCATAGGATATACACACAGATAGGCTCAGTGCCATTTGGAAAACCAGAAAAATATTCCTCGGTGAATTTGTCTATAGAATAGCTGACAAGTCCTTATCTAGCCTTTGCAGCCAGCATATTATTAATCCAAGGGAGACAAATGGAATGCATGTGCTTCTGGAGTACTGTGCTTTTGAACTACTGGAGTACAGAAGATTGCATCTATTCAAGTTACTAGGATCAACAAGGCTTCTTGTAACCTCAGTAGGAGTGTATATCTTATGACTTAAAGAGGATAAGTACACATTGCTTTAGAAACTTCAGGGCACTAAGTTACCTTGGGTTACTTCATATAGCTTATTTAACAAACTATTTCAGGACATTTATTAGACATTAGAAAGTGCTCCAGTAAAGCATCCCTTATGGACAACAGTTTGAAATTTCTGTGAAAAAAATTCTTACCAGTTGTTTTGCTACAGTTATTATTTCTCCAGTTTAAAATAATATTCCCCAAATAATAGCAATGGCATCCTAAGTGTTGTCTTAATATATTTAGCCCAAAGACCATTTCTCCCTCTGATTATAAAGAAAGTAGTACAATCTTGGAATTTTTTAACAGACTACACCATCTTGGGCTCTTTGGTGTTAAAAGGCAGTAACAAAAATTATTGAACAGTTAGGTATTTATGAGAACAATTTCTCAAAATAAAGGTAAGTATATTCACCTCAGTTTCACATATACTAAAAGATCTATCAGCTCCTGATATAGGAATCATTTAATGGTTGATTGCATGGGAGTTCTGATTTTAGCTTGCTAGGAGAAGATAAAAGAGGAGATTTCCAGGTACCATGACATTCTCTGCAGTCTAAATAGTGAACTGTTTGCCCGTAAGTCATCAGTTGGGATGGTCTGTGCTTGACTGGGTTAAGATGACAGCCTCGCTCCACAGTGTCCCAAGAATATTCATTTAAAAAAACCTCTGTGGTAGCTCAGTTAAGGGACTCCTACGAGTTGAGGCACTGGTGAAATAAGGGTCATCAATTCATTACTAAACAGAACTAAAATAACTGATCCCCAAAAGTGCGACACCCTTCATCTCTGTATTCTCAGCTGCCCGTCAGCTAGGGTAGCAGTCTGTTCCTTTTTCACCTCCTGCGAACTTTAAAGGGCTAAACTTTCAAAGAGACAAATCTTAAAGGGACAGACTGCAAAGGACTTATTATGTGTGTGGGGGAGCGATCGCAGCTTGGATTTTAAACCCATTCACCGCAGGAAATGAAGATTAAAATCTTCCTGGGGCTGCTTTAGGGGAGGGTACTGAAATGGGGCATCATGGGATACAGTCTGGAGGCCAATTAATTTTAATTAAGTCCCATTGCGTCCACACTCACACTAATGCGAATTAACTGATGCGCTTCAGGCGCTAATCCACTTGCAGAGGTGGTTTTATTAATTCGATTTTAAAGGCTCCTTAATTTGAATTAACAATGCACAAGTGTAGACGCAGGAGTAATTAATTCAAATTAAGGGACTTTAATTCGAATTAAGCCACCAGTGTAGACCGGGCCATAGTCTCAGGCCAGGAAGACACACTGGCAAACCATCCAAGTGTAAATGCAGCTTATGCTGGCAAAAAAAAAAAAAAGTGCTTTTCTCAATGTAGCTTATACAAGCTCCCCAAGAAAAATAAGCTATACCAGGAAAAGCAGTTCTATCAGTATAACTCTGGCTACACTAGGGATTTTGCCAGTATAGAAATGTCATTTAAAAAAAAAAAAATCACACTCCTAACTGACACAGACATTACTATACCAGGGAAAGTTACTCATGTAGATCTGGCCTCAGATAGATATTTTGTCTCTGAGACACAGCCACAGAAGAGGTCCTTATCTGTAATTGTGTGATTTTTTTCCTCCGAGACTGAGGAGCACCAATTTTTGGAGCGTCCCATCAAAGGAACCACTCAAATAAGATGCCTGACAGTGAAAGACCAGTCAGGAATGATGGCAGAGGTGCAGAGGAATGGACTAGGAGAGAGAAGAGGCTGAAGAAAAACAATTTGGATGGTGAGAGAAGGAGAAAAAAGCAGCAAAGTCTGGTAACTACGTCCTAAAAAATAAAGCAAAGATTTTTTTTTTATCATTGTAAGGAGGTGTTGCTGTCATTGACCCTGTCTTGCCAGATGCAAGCAGCACTTCTGATGTGTTCCACTGGGTGATTTCTAACATAACCCACTCTGCAGCTCTGCTAGGCCACTTCTGTGCTGACCCAAGAGAAAAGGACCATGATCGCTAAATACAGATTGCCCAAAGTATTCTACAATTTATCTGTATCCAATTAATCTTACTCAGAACTTTTATTCATACTGAGTAGCGCTCAATACATTTCCAATGTTCTGTACCTGTTATTGCCATGATACGTTCATCCCAGCATATACTTAGATATCCACCACCCAGTTTAGTTTGGTTTACCTTCTCAGCTACACAATTTTATAACAGGCTTCACACAGGTGAAAAGCTGAAGTGGATTAATGTTGTTTGAAAAGAGTATTGTTGATCAGTATTCACCCTGAAATAAAAGTTCCAGGATCTATAGAAGGTACACAAATGTTCTGTATAATACCTAGGTCTTCTTCCTTTTCTACATTTATTAAAGTGAAAGAAGCATGTTTTCTGTCTTTTGTATAAACTTAAAGCCATGTTTACAACATTGTGTTAAAGCCAAAGATCTTGAAATTCAAGATGGTTCCTATGAGAAAAATTTCTCTAAATGGTCTGTCAACATTCATAGTATTTACCAGAGCTATGAAATCATATTCTATAAAGGAAAATAAAATAAAAAACCATTAAATAAGATATCCACAGAAAAAGTATCACAGTTACAGTTTTGCAGAGGATTTTTGTATAATATTTTGTCACTTTGGGAAAAAAAAATTTTAAATTGATAAGAGTATCAAATTTACACATGAATTCCCCCATCTAAGCTATAAACAACTAATAATAGGTATTATAAACGCAAATCTTCTCTTTCCATGAAGGGGAGAAGAAGAGAAACAAAGACAGACACATAAAGCAAACTGTAAAAATTGGCTGTTGTGCTTTGCAAGCCATCAGTACTTTTTTCCAGATGCAACTAAATTCTACATGTTTAGTGATGGAGCAGACAGTCTTTATGGAAGCAATAGGCATTTCCTTCATAGGTATAACTGGGCCCAAAAGAATCTCCTACTCCACCTTCCATGTTTTCATCACAAAGTAGCACTGATACAAGGGTGCAATACCACTTGGTGCTTTAATCATGGTTACTCTATTACCCCAGAGGCTGCATATTGATAGTTATGGGCAGTACTCACTAGAATGTTTAAATTTATACTTTTGTGATAGAAAAAAACTGCATACTTTTTGATATGATATAGTTTCAGCTGTGTGAGCATCTTCCTGATTTCTCAGTACTTTTTGCGTATCCATATTGAGAGCCTGAAGCTGCTGGATCAGCTCTGCCTGCTGTGCTGTATGTTCTGTGTTTTGTTTGTAAAGATTCTGCAGCTCCTGCAGCTCCTTCCTGTGCAAAGCAAGCAATAAACAGGAAAGCATGAATAGAAGGACAGTGGTTAAACAGCTGTGTTCAGCTAATTTTATTTTATATAATGAGCTTTCTACTTTCATTTATGTCACTTGTCAATTTCCTTATAAACACCAGAAATTATATACACAATATTTAATATTTATCACACACTCCTGTAAAGTATCTATAAAACACTTAACTTTCAAAAGCAGAACATCTATCAATTTGCCTTTAATAGCCTGACTGCTATAAAATAACTTGACCTTCAGTTACAGCACTGACAGCCTTCTGATCAACATGTAGTTAATTCTTTAGTACCAAGAGTCAAAATGTAGAACTGATGACTACAGCAGACATTTACTTTTAACAGGATACCTAGAACCACAGAGTTAGTCTAATCTCTATTATTGCTTCAGTTCAAAAAATTTTCTTTGTCACACTAAATTACTGTAAATCTTAAATTGCTTTCCATAGTATAATCTGTTATAGCGTTCAATGGTATGCCACTGCAAAATTTGGCTGCTTCTTTGTATATTATAGCAAGCACAATTCTCTGTTAATTCACAAGCACATTTCAAACTATTAGACTTAAATTTCAGTATCAATGCCTATACCCCCATTAACTTTCTTCCATGTTTCCTCATGGGGTTTTCTTTGGACCTCAGGCAAACCACTTAACCTCTCTGTGCCTCAGCTTAACATCTGTAAAATGGGAATCATGACATTTGTGTAAGGTAGTTTGAGATCTACAGATGAAAAGCAATGTTTAAAAACTAATTATTAATACTAATATAGGCACTTTCTCAGTAAAGTTGCAGAACGGCAGAGACCAGACAAGTGTAATCCAAAGAATTTTCTTTAAAGAGAGCATTCCACCAGTGGAAAAAAAATGATCTGAAGGAAAACAAAATGCATTGTTTAAAGGAGTTTCTAAAAGGCCATCATGAAATGAAAGATTCTATCTTGTAAAAACTTAGGGACAAAAATTGGAAAGCAATAGTGAAAAGGGTGTTAAGTACACTTAAAATATGATTTGTAGAAATGGGTTGGACAGGTTAATACATTTGTAAAAAAATAAAAACTGGAGGAGACAAAAAGATCATCAGCAGGGACAGACTCTTTCTGGCCTAGGGAACCAGCTGCCTTACATGTATTAAACCTATGTTACAGGGAGTGATGAATTACTTGCCGATGTCAAACAAGATACATTTATAGTTTTTCAGTCTTCTCACACTATTTCATTTATGTCCATTAAGCAGTATAGTATCAGGGTATTTACACAAAAGTTAAGATAAACTGTACCAATATAACAGTTCTAGAGCATAATGTTAGGAAAATAATATGGTCAAAAGAGGTTGTAATAGGGCTGAATTCAGGAAAGCAGTTGAGTACATGCTTAACTTTAAGAATATACTTAAGTTCCATCAACTTTAAAGAGAGAGACTTAATTATTTGGGACAACACATTATATTCTCTGATTTGAAAAGAAAAGATGCGTCAAGAAAAATAAACTGTCCAAATTAGGATATCTGTTTTTGAAAGTCTCCAAAAAGGACACACACAAAGCAATAAAAAGATTTTCAAAATAAATTCATCTGTGACAACAAACACTCCAGAATAAATGCATAGACAGTGATTAAACCAATATTTAATGAAGGACTGACCTTATTAGGCTTTCAAAACTATTACGTATCATAGTAGATTTAAGAGAATTAATATATCATTGCACACAGGAGAAAAAGTATGAATGAAAATGGAAAAGAAAATCTCAATCAGAAACAGACTTAAAAATGGTAAATTGAGTCTCCTGTATAAATGGTTCAGACTCTCTATAATATAGGTAAGCCATATTAACAGAGGATATCTTAAATGCATCTAGGAAGTACGTACATAGTTTTGCCTTCAACTCAATCACAAAAAACCACACAAAAGAATTAAAAATCACACCATATACAACAAGGGCTCTTGAGCCAATATAAAGACAGCTTTTATGGGAAAGGAAAGGGCAGAGGTCAAATGTGGAACACATGAAGGGACCAAGTGAGTGGTTACATTTTAGGTAAACCCAAGTAGGGAATCTAGAAAATAGAAACTCATTCAGTTTGAGACTGGGCAGAGAAATAGCTAGTTTGACCTCCCAAGTCTTAAATGGGACCAGGAAAGGAAGATTGCCAAGAAATGGATAAATATTCAGTTAAGAATTGCCCAAATCAGATATCACTTATGTTTAAACTATTTGTCAAATTTAATATTTAATTCAACCAATCCATAATTTTCACTCAAACTTTATCTAAACTCTAAAGAACTCTTTGTTTGCTTTTATTTGGTTAGTTTCGCAGCACTTAAGCTTCTCTTCTGTCTTACAAAATGCTTCTTTCCGGGAGTCAAATTCAACGGTCAATTATAATTGGGTGAATCTGAAATAACTAGATTGAAGTCAATGAAGTTGCTCCAGATTTGCATTAGTGTAACTATGCACCAAATTGGATACTGCACCCTGCCCCTTGCTCTAAATTTCGAGTAGTTTGCAAGGGGGGGGGGGGGGGGGAGGGCAGGTGATTTTTTTTTTCTTTTTTAATCAGCAGAAGGAGTTTTAAGTCAGGCCACTGCTACTGTTCATTCACACTGCTGCTAAAGTCAAAGCCTGCCCCTGCCCAGTGAACTTTCATAGAAAGCATAGAGATTACATTGTAAGAAGAGGCAGAGCAACCAAACAGCAGGAT
Source organism: Emydura macquarii macquarii (assembly GCF_026122565.2). Taxonomy (NCBI): domain Eukaryota; kingdom Metazoa; phylum Chordata; order Testudines; family Chelidae; genus Emydura; species Emydura macquarii. Next base: position 6,502,532 of record NW_027131588.1, on the reverse strand, counting down.
ACTGCAGCTGATCACAGGATACCTTTCAAAATCTAGCAGCTTTAATGCAGCCTAGCAGATAGTATGAAAGACTGATCCCTCAAAGCTCAAAATTTCAACTTCATATTAGATTGATCTATAGATCTTGAGGTTAATCCCATAGAAGTAAACGTCTAAATGACAAAGCTAGAACAAAAAGCCTGAGCTGACTTGACCAAGTTGCTAGCAAGTACTTAGCTGCACCAACTGTAATTTAGTAGGCTACCAGCCACAGTTTTGTAACCATCTGAATTTAAAGAGATAGATGGGTAAATGCAGTACATCCCCATGATATTAGGAAATGGAGGTGGGATAAATGTTGTCCAAGTGCCAGCTATGCAAGGCCATTCCTAGGAGACTACTAGGCAGGGTAAATGTGTCAACAAAATTTACTTTTTAAATGTAGTTTTCTCCCTACATCCTAAAATATTTGCAGGTTAGATCACAAGGAGATCTACAAATTGTTGTAGTATTCTGTAGTCTACTGGGACACTAAATACATATTTTGGGCATCCCACACAATTGTAAAAGAAAAAAAATCACAACGTGGGTTGACAACATTCAGGACTCATTTCTGCCCTATTTTTTCTTCTCTCAATTTCTTAATTCCCAGTCTTTGCCTCAACCCCTTCCACCTTTTGCTCTTCATTTTTTTTAAATCTTTTTTATTCTCCCTTCTGTCTTTCTTCACTTTTTTCACTTGCTTACTGCTTTGTGTTTAGCTCAGTGAGCAACAGCAGTCCATGTAGTAGGAGCCTTATGTATGGAAGGGATGCAGAGGGAAACCAAACACGGTACTACTTCAAAACCTGAATGTTTGCTGCCTGCCATACAAGGTAGTATTTCTTTGGACTGAGCTTCCTCCTCAATGATTCTCCAAGTTTTTTGCTCCTAATAGATTTACTTTCCTTATATTTATTTATTTTCCTAGTAAAAAGTCTGACTATTGCTGGAAGTGACTGATACTTCCCATTGGCCTGTTCAGTCATTTTCTGATGAGCGTGTAAGTTTAATTCTCGTCCAACAGAAAAAAAAAAAGTCACTTTATTTAAAATCAACAATAAAGCTACCAAGATTTCCTCAGGAAAAAAATGTTCTCATGTGGTATATGAGGATTTTGGTTTGGTTTTTTTGAGGGGGGAAAGGAGGAGGGTTGAGAGGAGGTTAAGAGGGAGGCCTTTCTACTAATTAAATCATCACCCAGTATCACAAGTGTCTACATTTTCTGAAATTATAGTGGTCACCATGAGAGTATCAACATCCACGAACAGTTACCAATGGTAGTTTCTGAAAAATGTTGTCTTTTTATAACAACTATCATACCTGTAGCCTTGCTTCCTGGCTTTCAGAGAAATCACTGCCTTCATTAATAAGGGGTTAAGCAAGAGGATTACAAGTTGCATACCAGTTCTCTCTTGGGTCCCGATTCAGGGCACTTTCATTATTCAGGAAAGCATATGCTTAAAATTAGGCATGTGCCTAATTGCTTCCCTTTAGGACAATGGATTTTAAGCACACACTAAAGTGATATGATAGATATATTTTATACGCACCACACACATTACAAAAGACCAGAGAGCTAGGAAGAACTCGTTTTTAAACGACACATAATACTGAATAGGGGGTTATTAATATTTATTGAATACTGATAACCACTCATTTTTAGGGTGGCACAAATGAGCTAGCCACCAAGAAAGCATGGAAAGGGGGGATGGGAATTTTGGTAACGGAGGAAGGGAGCTGGTTAACAGAAGTGGTACTTTGACTCCAGGGGACATAGTGACAAGATTTCTTTGGCCAACAAGGACTAGGGAGGGGTTAATCTGAGGGAAGTATGCCAGGAGAATTGAACATGGAGGAGCTGCAGACATAATTATAACATGCCTAAAATGGCCACGCCTTCTAGCAACAGCCATTTTAGGTATTTAAGATTCACAGTAGTGCTGTTTAGGGTGGGGGTTCAATTATTTGATTAATGTGAATTCTGGAAAAATGCTAGTATTTATATATGAATAGAGTATGAATTGAAGATTTATCTCACCGTACCAAAAAATGTTAAACAAACACATGTTGTCCTGTACATACCAACTATTGCAAGGTAACATGTAGCTTCCTAGATATTTAAGTAAAATGAACTGCTGCTGTCAATCAAAAAGCTGGACATGTCAATTACAAATACAATTAATGCTCATCATATTCATCATCTTTATTGACATTTGCTGGTTTTGTTTTATTTTTCCAGTAATGGTCAGTGTGCTGGGATTTTGCCGAAACTGCATCTTCCAATGTTTTACTCCAGATACTGAGGGACTTTGATTCATTTACTAAGGCCTGGTCTACACTGACGCCGGCGGTCGATGGGAGATATGCAAGCTATGTACTGTAGCTTGCAAATCTCCCATTGACTTACTTATGTTGCTGCACTGCGCTGTGTCGATAGGAGACACTCTCCGGTCGATGCAGCCTTACTCTTTTGGGGGGTGGGTGGATTTATTGCGTTGACCAGAGAGCACTTCTGTGATTGATTAAGCAGATCTCCACAACCCGCTCCGTCGATCCTGCTGCATGGATCCGTGCAGCCCCGGAAGTGCTAACATTTGCTAACTTTCTAAGCTGCACAACCTGAAGTATCGAAGATTACAGTGTCAGGCACTGTCACTTAAGTCTTTTCAGTTTTGAGTGCATACCAAAGCACATAAGCTGAAAATCCCTGACTATGTCACAGCAATGATGGAACTCATGTATTCTGTGCATTACTGGCTTGGTGTGTTGCAGTGGCACTTGGCATCCACTGACGACTTATAAAGCACTACCGTCTCTTGAGCTAACAGCTCTGTGTATCCATGAGATATGAACCACTTTGGATTAAACAGCCAACACGGCATTTAAAGGAAGATCTCTGAAATTTAAACACTGAAATCTCAGAAAAAAAGATCACAATGTTCTTAAGGGCAATAACAGGAGTTAAGCCTTCTAGAACATAAAAATGTTACTGTACATTCTGAAGAGATGCAGAGATCTTGCACTGGAGATGAATATGAACAAACATCAAGGAAAATGCATTTCAGAGCTGCTCCTTTTCACTCTGCTTTTGGCAGTATTTCTGCCCTTCAGTGCTTTTGTGACTTTGATGTCTTCCAAAAACTTCCAGTTAAATCAAAAAAGGAACTTTTTAAAACCAGAGCATCAAGGAAAGGTGGCAGCTTCTCTAAAACACCTCTTATATAGTAGGGATACTCATGGGAACTATCTTTCAACAGATCTTAAAAGATTTATATTTAACGAACCAAAGATTGGATTTGGTACAGAAGTTTATGATAAATATTGATCTTCAGAGTGTGACTTATTGATAGTGGGTGGGATTTTCAAAAATGCTCAATGTTGCTCTAACACTTCTCCCACTGGAGTCAATGGGAGCAAAGTAAGGCCAGTGTGAGGTGATTTTGAAAGTCGTAGTAACTTTTAATATGCTGGAGAAGAAAGCAATTTAATTACAAAATGTTCTCCCAGAGATCGAAGGCACAGTTATTGCATAATTCAAAAAAGAAAACTCCTCACTAGCTAAATACAGGATTTGGAGAACAAATAATGAATTTGTGTACTCAGAATAAATGGAGCACCAGGCTGTGTACACCTACATGTATGAAGGCCTTCTTCTACATTTGGCTTGAGAAACTATTGCAAGATGAAATGCACACAGAATATCATCACCCTGTTACATGCTTGTCAACTAAAAGAGAATCTGCTACCATCTTTCTTAGATCTCTCTCTACCCCATACAACCTAAGATGCTGAAAGAAGGAAGCCAGTTCTCTTGGTATTTTTTCTTCCAAGCAAGATGTTTGGGATTAATTTTTATTAGAATGCTTTGGTGTTTAAGAAGAAGAGATTTGCAACTAAGGGAAGAAGATTGTCCTTTTAAACCCAGAAAGTTAGCGACAGTCATGGAAGCCAGCACAGAGACAAGATGAGGCTCTAGTCTAACAGCTTCCTGGAGTGGAAAGCAAGAATGGATAGCCTGAGTCATACCTGGTTAGGTTCTGGTTTTAGGTCTTCTCCTACAGTAAAGTCCATCCTCTTATTTCTGTATTGTTGGTTTTTAACTTAAACTAGAACTCAGTTGTTTGTTTTCCTTATTTGGGTTTTATTTTTCTCTGCAGATCTCAATGAATCGTTACAGTTTTCTATTGCATTTTCCACCTCCACCATTAGATTTCCCTATATGTATTTTTTTCCAGTTGGAGTCTTAATGTCATCCCTGCAAAGATGCTACAGGCAAGAATTGGCTATAATCTATGGAAAGGTTTTTGACAGTGGAAAATTTGATATATTTAGAAATTCTTTATCAAACAGACTGATAATATGCTTGTTGTACCTGATTACTGCATACATTTTATTTTTTCCCATGCTCTGTAGACCTTTTAATTAAGTTTAAAAAGAGACATTTTGCCACATCATGATCATTTACTATACTAAAAAGGCCTATATTGAACATAAATAAAATTAGAGAATGTGAGCTATTACTTTAAAAACAAAACAAAAAAAGGAATAAAAATAAGCAACAATGGAATAATACTAAATATTTGGAACTTGTGCAGTTGCCACAATAAAAATGACAAGCACAGGTATGTAGCTCCTTTTTACGACAAGTCAGAGAAAAAGAAGTGAGTGACTTAACTGTGAATTGATATATATAAATACATCTCTTGAGGCATACAAAATGCATGACTAACAGGTTCTTTTTTAAGTTCAATAATTTTTGCTGAACACTACATAAGAAGCTCAAAGAAAAATATAAAATGATAAAACAGCCTTAATTTGAGATAGGAGTTTTAACTATCCAAACTGGGAATTGCCCCCAGTATCATAAGAATTTCTATGTAGAACCTGAAATATACACCCCCAAAACAGAAGAAATCATGTGCTTTTACGAACCAATCTTGACAAATTAGGGTATTTCAGAAAACCACTCAGATGAGGAAAACACATTTTATAACGTATCTAGTAAGATGACTTAGAAAAATAGCAGAAATGATGCGGAACATATGTATAAGGAAAGTTGTGGAAATACTGTGGTCAACTGACTATACTGTGATGGCGTGTGGTAATGTGAAGATTCTGCACCTAGATACTATGGTGATTGTGTCTATTTAAGTTCCTAAAGATCAAGAGATATGGAAGTGGAGAAAGAATATGGCTCAATTTGTTCAAGTAGTGGATGTAAGTATGTTTCATAAATTTGGAATTACAGTATCATAGTTAAGGTAGTTTATTTCTGCTTTTCTATACAAACAAACAATACATAGCTTAGAATTTCTTTATATAGTTTTTCTTAGAACACTGATGTCTATTTTCAACATTCACTCAAATTTAATTACCTTTTTCAAAGTGGTGAAGCTACTTTTTTAAAATTCAAAGTTTCATAAGCATTTACATGTGACACCTTGATGCTCCAGCTATAGCTGTGGACCCAGCAAAGCTTGTAAAATGAGCAAGTGTCTATATCTAGCAGGCTCTGGATTGCAGTGGAGATTATAAAATGTATGTCAGGAGATTTTCAAGTCCTCTGACTTGGCCAGCTCAGTTTGTAATGTCCTATTCCCACAGACAATATATAGTAACTTTGCCAGCTTTGATTACCTGGTTTGAAAGTGTCCTTTCCCATCCCTGTTCCTTCACACCACAGATATCCTCGGCCACAGAGAAGGATAGTTGTAGTACAAAGATCCACTCAGGAACATTTTAAAGTCTGTCAGTCTTTTGATGAACTTTACAAATTCCATCAGCTTGTCTTTCCAGAACATGGCCTATTAAAATCTCTTATGTTTACATACCGTTCTTGTATTTTTGTTAACCATTGAGATCCTGAAATTATTACTTTTAAACATGAAAATAACTAGAGGCATCTTTTCAATAAAGATCTGAACTAGACTAATCCAAGGAAGACAAATTAAGTTACAAAAAAATTACAAAGATCACATTTCTCATTTTTCTTTAAATGCAAAAGATTTATTCCCTATCGTAAAATTATTAGTGGTTGAAAACAATAAAGAATAAGCATTCCAACTGCAATGACTACTATCTATATATTGTATTGATCTGTTTTACTTGTACCATTCCACCTAGTGCTCCTGGAATTTAAATTCTTTGGGGCAAGGAATGCTATTTGTCTAACACAGTCCTTCTACCAGACAGAACTGTGTACTGCTATGGAACTATATAAATAAGAGAAGAAGAATGATCTACTTCTCATCAATCCACTTAAACCTGTTGGATGTCTTCTGCCACTGCTGTCATTTCGATTATTTTAATATCCTAGTCAATTCATATAATTCAACCTATCCTTCATTTCTCTCCACATCTCAAATATGCAGCACTAATCCTCCAGATTCAGCCTAAGAAAAAGATGTGTGAGACCTCAGATAAAGCTTAAATCACAGCATTTTAAACCTTTAACACAGACTTGTGTAGACTCCTGTTGACCTGCCAGACTTGATTCTAATTAAAAAGTTAAAGTTAGGTTTGAAACTTTTGTAGGTTTAGGGCATTTAGCCTCTCAAATTAATTGCTTGTGTTACTAATCATATTGGTATTTTGCCACTTTCAATGGAGATTGACAACTCTCTGACCCAATGCTAATTACAGAAGTGTAATTTTTAATAATATCCATCCCTTCTTTAAAAAACTGAACATAACAAAAGGCACAAAAATAGTTTGCATAAATTGTAGATTCCAAGACTAGCTATCCAAAAGTTTCCAGATAACGCATGCACCTTACAAAGTAGCCTGGTATTACACTATATAGTTTTGCAAAAGTAGCTGTGATATTTCTCCCTAATCATAAAAATAATTTCATTTTAAAAACTGCAAGTTATTAGCTTATTTAGCTAATGGAAATGTGAAATACTTGCCTAACTCTGGCTACATCACAATCCCTTTGTGTTAATTCAGTCTGTTTAACAACCAGTTGTGATGACAAGTCACTGCATTTACTGTGCAAGTCTTGCATTTGTTTTCTTGCTTCTGTTAAATCCGTCTCCAAATTCTGTAAAGAATGAATTTTGCAATACATTAAAAAGCACAGGAGACAGTAAGAGTTAAAAAACACAAAGTACATTTAATTATCCTGTACACACACACATACACACATTCCCAGACAAAAACTATGTTAATATGGAGTAAAGGATTAGAAAATTTTTGAACAGGATAAAAACGTCACTGCAAGTTTCTAATTATTCCAAAACCAAGCACTATATACCCAGGAAATGTAAAGGAAAGGATAAATTTAAATGAAATCCAAATATGGTAAAGTATGGAAATGAACAGCTAAACACCAAACCACCATAGCTGTATCTTGTAGTGATATTATGCAATAACCATAACATCATAATTAAAGTATTTTAGTGTTTGCTGTCCTGGATTAGAGGAAACTAATTTTTAAAGGCATTTAATTTTTTTTCATAATTTTTCCTCACTGTGTCCTACAGAGTTAAGAAAAACTCATGGATAATTAGCTTCTTTTGAAATACCCATCATTTCCCATTATCTCAATGGAGATACAAAGCTACAGACTGTTCTTAACAAAGATGTCCAGTGCCTCTCATTGCTTTCAATCCCATTGGGAACAAGCTGCCCTCAGGAAAAGTGATAGCCCTACAATATCGAAAGGTAAATCAGAGATTGTGAGAAGATGATGAATGGAGACTGTGCCCATCTTTGCTAAAGCCTACTGCCTCAATCTCATTGACAATAATGGGAGATGGTGTCATTTTGAGAAGACGACTTCAACTGAGAGCAGCCTGTGGCCTGAGTCCTTCTGGCAGCAATAAAAGAAGGCAGACATTTTTAAAAGATGTCAATTCTTCACTAGTTTCTCTGAGGAAAACATCCTCCTTCAGTCTTTGCTGAAGGGGAAAATAAATTTTCAGTTAGTCTTCATGAAAGGAAAACTGATAATTAATCCCACACAATTTTTTCAAACAAAAAAAAAAAGAAAAGAAAAAGAAAAAACTATTTGTTGCACTAGATCTGCTCAATATTTGCCTGTCTGTCCATTTCGGGGTACATAGGCATGCCAATGCTGAGATAATTTGAGACCTAAAAAGGTCTGACACTAGGCCCTAAATTTTTTAAAGGATCATTTGAAAAATGTTTTAACTCAAACTTATGAACAGGTCTACTTATAAATCCTCAAAAATATATTGAGTACAGAATGAATTAAGTGCAGTTGTTCTGAAGAGGATATACAATATTTTTCATACATGAAGTTGTTGAATCCCTGCTTTAAGCACAAAACTTACTCATCCTTAACTATGGAGGCACAGCTATGAATAGGGCCAGATTCTCATTTATTCCATTCTTGGACTTAGGACAGAGACAGAGGCTTTAAGTCACTTTCGCATTCCTCATATTCTGGGGCTGTGCAGGAATTTCCCACATCCCCAATGTAAATTAGACAATATGTTAACTTTTGCTTGGCTTCCGATGGCCCACCAAGGCCTCTGGGAAGCAGGATACACCAATAGTACAGGGCCATGATCCAGATCCACCTGGAGGCTGACAGCAGAGTCTATATAGACTCCTTACACCAGTTCTACATGAGACAGGGAAACCCCTGCACAAGAGAGAATCTCATCAGGATGCTGTTTCTGCCCACTTCAACACCTCTTTATGTTACCAAAGCAGTGTAAAAGGGTTTAGCATAAGTGTGATTTAGGTCTATGCTGTACACAAACAAGTTAAATAAAGGCATATGATAAGTGTACTTATCCAGGGTGGATAAAAATCAATTATTTTTTTTAAAAATTTAAAAATCAGATATTATTTAAATTAGTTTTTGATTTGTTACTGGTTTTGTTTTTGTTTTTTTAAACTTTTTAAAATTCAATCTGAAATAGACAAATTATGTTAAGGTCTAAACTTTTTATAATATATTAAAATCACTTAATATTATTTTTTAATTTAATTTAAGTAGTACGTATTTCCTACCAAATTTTAAAGAAAGTCAAACCACTGAACAAGTGGAAGTCATTGGCTAATCACTTAGAACCAGATTTCATTGAATGCCAAATCAGCTTTTGACTGCAGTAGCATCTTCTGCAGTTGCAGAGAATATTCTGTTCACTTCAGTTTATTCAATTATTTCAATTCAATGAGTAGTTCATTCAAAGTTAAGAAACCAGTTGAGGGTTGAAAAAGCAGGAAAGTTTGTTTTTCTCTTCCAATTAGGAATAAAAGCTAGGTGTGAGAGGATGAGATCTAATAGTTTTAAAATCTAGAAAGACCAGAAATAATCAATTCAAATAACTAAATACAGATAATACTTTCTTTGTTTAATTAATCAATTACTTTTAAATGCAAAACATGCCTTGATAAACTTTTTATTACTTATATTTCTAGCACATTTAAGGTAGTTTTATTTAGTTAAAAAAACAGACTGCTGTTTTTGCACATTTTAATTGAATTCAAATTTCCATCCAAATACAGCTTGACACAAATCACAAGTAAATAATTAGTAAATAAGAAATGCATCATTCACCATTCCTTTTTATAAAATAATAAAAAATGTAAAAAATTAACAATTTGAATAAATGTAAATTAATCTATATAATTGCTTAAATAAATGTTTATAGATAGTATATCCTCCTGGTTAGCAAAAGGAAGTACCAAATTTAGTGTAAAGGCTATATTTAGTTGTAAATCAACATATTATAATGGTTACCAGACCGCATCGCACGGCACCTCTAAACAGGGGCAGAATTTGGCTGCTGGCCAAATGAAGGGAACAGCACTTTATGACTGGGGGGAAAGGAGGAGGAAGAGGTGAAGCTGATGCAAAAGGGGACAAGGGGCTAGTGTGGTAACATTGACTCATCCCCTAGGATCCGGATGAGTGGAAAGGTTTAAAAGGGGCAGTCCTGTGCATGAAGCCCCCTTTTACCCGGAGCAGACAGAGGTAGCACCCACCCTCTCTCCCCTTTAGGTGGTGAAATACCAGATTTGGTCAAGACCTTCTGTGGGCATTGCACTAGCTGCCCCTTTTTTAGTGGGGCTGGGAGGGAATTTTTTTCTTACCACCAGATTAGTCTAGGTGGAGTTGGGTTTTTTCCACCTTACCCACAGCAGGTTCAGGGAGGGATTTTTTGACATGTGGCATGAAGGGAGGTAGGCTATATGTCGCAACTCACTATGTAAGTGCGGGACGGATGTCCAGTGCAGGTACTCCACAGGAAAGGTATACAGTGACCGGATAAACGGCCTGGTAAAGGAGATGTTGGTTAAAGGAGTGGAACAGGGGGTGGAGGGATGCAGGGCTCTTATGACTGGTATGGCAGGGAGCCAATCCCCTTTCTTATAGCCAGCTTAACTCTCATTCATTGGTTGGTGGTAAGGTCCCAGCAATGGCTTGGCTGGGGGAACCTGCATAGAAAAAAGGGGTGGGGAAGGTGGAAGCCCATTGCGTGGATATTGAATGAACATGGAGTTACCTGCACAGTACACTTTTATCTGCCGGGGAGTCCCAGACATCTAATAATAAAGCTGAGGCCTGATTAAAACCATATCAAGTGTATCCTATCCTCCTTTCAGTATAACTGGACAACACTGTCAGCTTTTCTATACATAAAAATGACACTGCTTAAAGCCTGATATCTCAAGTACTCCAGGCTAGAAACAAGTGCTTTATCCCATTGAAAGAAGAGAATCTCACCTACCGAAATAGGAGCAATAGTAGTCACTTCTAGGCTTCAACGGGCCTAGGATATTTATAGCTAACATATTTAATGTCTAGAAAAGATATTTTAAAAGTAATATTTTCGGATGTTTTACATTTATTAGTTTTAATTTTACTGTCCCTTTACTTTACTTGGAAATTCTGGGGAGTTAAATTCTGGATTCAGGATTGTTTCTGGATCTCTTGTTAAAAAACAATTATTAACAATGATCTTCCTCACCAGTGCTAATGCACAAGCCAAAGAAATCCCAGTCTGACTGCCAGATACCAGGTTGAGTAGCATAGCCGGCATTTAGGAACATTTCACTTCTAAACTCAGCCAATTTTATATGGAAATCATTCAGAGACAATGAATATGGAACCTGCATTGCCATTTTTGCAATCACTTAAGATCAACACACTGACGATAAAAAATAGTCACTTATTTTCCCATTTTAAAAATACTGTTATTAAAAGCATTTAAAAGATAAGTTACACTGGGAGAGCTGATAATTTTCAGACCAATATAGTACAAGTTGATAATCTCTGTCCTCTGGGGTAAGGGTATTACTTCCCAACCTGTTTATTAGTACCCTATTAAAAACAAATCTGGCATCCAATACATATACTTGAAAATGTCTGGTAATGGAAATGGGAGAAAGAACGTAACAGAGGAAGAAAATAATTCAAACTGGAACCCATTAAAATGTCAAATAAATATTTACAGCTAATTTATGCATAAATAATACAAACATGAATAATAAGGTAACTGTTTTTTTAAAAAGTTTCTTAAATCCATGTTTATGTAATAAAGTTTAAATATCTCTGGTTTTTCTGAAGTAAAGCACATTATTACTACTTGGTGAATATACAACATTTTTCTTCTTAAAAGCCCTTTAGAAACATCAAGTGATAATCCTAACAATTGTCTAGTGAGAAAAGAATTCCTATACTCAATTTACAGATGAGAAAAATTAAAGCAGAGAGGTAAAGTGACTTGCCCAACATTACAGAAGGAGTCAGTGCTAGAGCTGGGGCTCCTTGCCCCTATTCCTGTGCTCAGACCATTATAACAAACTTCCTTTTTTTTTTAATGACATATGTTAACTGCCATAAAATCAATCCAAAGAATTTTGAATTTACTATTTTCATTGGAGTAATTGGAAATTCTGGGGAGTTAAATTATTTGCAACAATTTATCAGAGATGCTGCAAACAATATACTTGACAACCTGAAATTAATTAAATCATTGTAATACATACAGTTATCAGTGAAGTTTCCCCTTTGAGGGTCCCCAAGCCCTTCACAGAGTCCTGGGAATGACACAAGCCTTCCACACAATCATCCCATGGACCCTGAATTTCAGTAATTGACCTTCTGTCCTAGCAAGGCTGAAACTCTCTTAAAGCTTTTCAGTACCACGCCTAAAACAGCCAGGGATGTCACTAAAGAGCAAAGGGGTCAGTGGACTACCTCTGCAGCATTCCATGTCACCCTCAGCCTGGGATCAAAGAATCCTGATTATCACTAAATTGCCAGGAAAAAGATTAAACAACATATCTGTGCAAGCCACAGTTTTGATGTTTATGATGATGCATTTTAGTAGATGATGCATTTTATAGGAAAAAACAGAATACACTTATTCAAATGCACTTCAGACTACATAATGCAAAAATATATGAACTTTATATAAATACACATATAACGGTTTGTGATTTATTACTCAGAAATATTTTTAAAAGACATGCCAGTTTTCATGAGAAAGAATGATAGGGAATTAAAAACCTGAAGTGATACACATTTCAGCACAGTGACACATTATGTAGAAAGCATCCAAATGAATCAAAAAAGTATCAGCATATTTATCCAACAATGAATAGAACTTTTTTAAATACGATATACAGTGAAAAAGCCTTTCACCAAGAGTGGAGCCCTCTGGAGGCTAAGATGCAATTTATTCAAAACTACAGTTGAAAAGTTCTTAAAACCATCTTACAAAACAACAAATATCAAGGCCACTACAATCAAATTATATTAAATTATAATTGAGAAAAAAATCTTGAATTATAAGATTTTAAAACTGTTTTTTAAGAATTATATTTTATCTCAGAATCCCATATCTTATATTTTAATGATTACATTTTAGGATGATTATTTGAAGTCAGTTTCCTGCTTGGCAACATCAATTTTTAAAAAGCTGTGGGTCTTAAGTGAAGGAATGTAAATGAATGTCAGTCCCCACTGGTAGATTTGAATATATAACTTGTTATTTAAAGAAAATAACATGTAGTGTAAGTGCCTGGGAGAAGTTAGTTCTGAAATAATATCCAGTAGTCCATTCCACCTCATACCTTTATTTTGGCATCAATACCAGATTTTTCTATTCTCCATTCTGCCTCCTGCTTCCTCAGTTTCTCCAGGTCATTTAGCAGGTCAGCGCAGCGTGTATTTAATCCCTCATTTTCCTCCTCCAGATTTTTTATAACCAGTCTGTTTTGCTCTTCTTTCTTCTGTGCACACTCCTTAGTGTCCTGTAGAACAGTACCACCAGGGCCGATAAACAAAAAAAAAAAAGTGAGAACTAATCAGCAAATATAAACTGTGCAGTTTTACCCTCACAGCAGCTTCTTCTATATTTGATGGCCAAGGTCACCTGTGTACTTTTATTGGCCTCCTTCATGCAGGTGGAAGGGTCATATTTTTTAGCTGGATGACAGCTTTGATGAGTACACATTTGCAAAGAGCCCATTAATTGATCAAGCTGCCTTTGATGCTGTCCCCAGCTATTTTTGAGACCCACACAGACATATCCTCCCAGACCTCGGCTTTATCAATTAATAATGCCAGTCCCATCAGAATCTAATTACAAGAAGCCACATCTTCACACTCCTACTTTCTTTGCTCCATTTCCATCATTAACTATTTATCTGAAAGTTATAAAGCTTGGATTCTTAGCATTAAAGCATCTTTCTCAGAGTTGGTGTGTGAGAAAACTGTAAGGTACAGCAAGGCCTAAGGCAATTTTTCCTCTAAGCTTGTCACTTTCTGTGCCACAAAGGCTGACATTGCTTAAAGAAGTACTTCAAAGCTATGGTCCTATAAAACTATGTGCAAGTCAATATACCTTAAGTTCTTGACTTTTATCTTTAAATTTCTGCTGCAAATTACTGAATTCATTCTTCAAGACAGCATTTTCCTCATCTACAGCAATTTTTCTCTGTACCAGGTTGTTTATCTCCTGTTGTTGTCCTGATGCTCTCTGTTTAACAAAAATGAAAATTCATTAAAAGACAGTTAAAGTCTGCAGTAAAATATGTATTTGCTTTCACTGTTAAAGGCTTAAATTTTTTCATGCAACTTTCAGTCATATGTGGTTTTATTTACTTGTTATTCTATCACTATTTAAATCATACTTTAGAATTCTACCACTGTATAACATATTAAAATGGGGGGGCAGGAAATTGGGAACTGGATATGTTGTTGCTACTGGACACAAAAGCCCACAAAACACAGAATCAAACAGAAATCATCTGGTCTAGTCTAGAAAGATTAAATGGTTAGCAGAGTTAATACTTTTGGTTAGGGATTAAGAATGAAATGGACTACTTTGCACTGGCATTTTTAGCATATCCAAAGTCTAGCCAGCAAGTGGAATTGTCTGTTCTACACAATTCATGAAAATAATGAGAAACAACTATTAATTGAAAGAATTAAAAATATTATGATACAAATCAGTTATATTGTGAAAGTAGTAAGTCTAACGGAATTTGCAGTTCAAAGCAATTAAGACACTATTGTGCAAAGCCAATGCTTAGTGTACTATACATAATAAAACATTACAGCTTTTAGAAAAAGAAACCCAACTTTTCCTGCTAATTTTGCACTTTTTATGCTCTTAAAATATTCATTTTACAGTCTCTGACATCATAACTGAAGGCTAATATTTCTCATTCTCGTTCAGAAACCTAATGTACTATAATAGTTGTCTCTAAAAAGTCCACATTGCATATATAAACAATTATAAAATCTAATGTTAAAAGAAATACTTTCACTGGTTTTGTTTGTTTTTTAATGAAGGCAAAATTCTTATTTAGATTTAGACATTTTCCTGCAGAGCTGACAATACTGTGGAAGTACTTAGAAAACCAGACAGTGAAACTAACTGTAAACAAAACTGAAATTGTTCAGTCTGAAATAAATGGATAAGATAAGCAAAGACCACCAAAAGACGGAAAAATTAGATTTTTTAAAAAATTATCATAGGGTATTACTGATGGGTAAGGAATATTTTTAAAATGTGATTTTTAATCTGCCAACATGCCTTTAAACATTTAATATTGGAATCACAGCTCACATCACAGACATGAAAAAAAAGTAAAAATTTGCTAAAATTTTCAAATGCTAAGCATTCGAACCAGTGAACAGAAAACCTGTAAAGATACATACTTAGGGGGCTTGAAAATTTACCCAAAACCTACTAGCCTGAAAACTGTCTACTAAACTGAAAAATATCTGTCCCCCACAAAACCAAATCCTCTGCAATTACAGGGCCAAATTGTGGCATCCTGAGGAGCAACTGGGGTGCTTCTTATAGACTCTAAGGTCAGAAGGGACCATTATGATCATCTAGTCTAATCTCCTGCACAATGCCGGCCACAGAACCTGACCCACCCACTCCTATAATAAACCTCTAACCTATGACTGAGTTCTTAAAGTCCTCAAATCATGGTTTAAAGACTTCAAGATACAGAGAATCCACCAGCAAGTGAGCTGCAGAAGAAGGTGAACAACCCCCAGAGTCTTTGCCAATCTGCCCTGGGGGAAAATTCCTTCCCAACCCCAAATATGGCAATCAGTTAAACCCTGAGCATGTGGGCAAGACTCACCAACCCCAAGAAAGAATTCTCTGTAATAACTCAGAACCAGCCCCATCTAACATCCCTTCACAGGCCATTGGCATATCTACCACCAGTAGTCAAAGATTCTTCAATTCCCAAATTAGGCTGCCCCATCATAACATCCCCTCCATAAATTTATCAAGCTCAGTTTTGAAGCCAGCTAGGTTTTTTGCCCCCACTGCTCTCTTTGGAAGGCTATTCCAGAACTTCACTCCTCTGATAGTTAGAAACCTTTGTCCAATTTCAAGTCTAAACTTCCTGATGGCCAGTTTATATCCATTAGTTCTTGTGTCCACACTGGCGCTGAATTTAAATAATTCCTCTCCCTCCCTGGTATTTATCCCTCTGATGTATTTATAGAGAGCAATCATATCTCCCCTCAACCTTCTTTTGGTTAGACTAAACAAGCCAACCTCTTTCAGTCTCCTGTCATAAGGCAGGTTTTCCATTCCACAGATCATCCTAGTAGCTTCTCTGCACCTGTTCCAGTTTGAGTTCATCTTTCTTAGACATGGGAGACCCAAACTGCACACAATATTCCAGATGAGGTCTCACCACCACCTTGTATAATGGTACTACCTCATCTGATGCATCCAAGGACCACATTAGCTTTTTTCAAGGCCACATCACATTGGCAGCTCATAGTCATCTTGTGATCAACCAATATGCTCAGGTCCTTCTCCTCTGTCACTTCCAACTGATGCATCCTCAGCTTACTGCAGAAATTCTTGTTATTAGTCCCTAATTGCATGACCTTGCCTTTTCCACTATTAAATTTCCTCCTATTTCTATTACTCCAGTTTACAAGGTCATCCAGATCTTCCTGTATAATATCCCAATTCTTCTCTGTATTGGCAATACCTCCCAACTTTGTGTCATCCGCAAACTTTATTAGCATATTCCCTTTTTGTGCCAAGGTCAGTAATAAAAAGGTTAAATAAGATTGGTTCCAAGATAGATCCCTGAGGAACTCCACTAGTAACCTCCCTCCAGTCTGACAGTTCACCTTTCAGTATGACCCGTTGTAGTTTCCCCTTGAACCAGATCCTTATCCACCTTTCAATTTTCAGATTAATCCCCATCTTTTCCAATTTAACTAATAATTCCCCATGTGGAACCGTATCAAATGCCTTACTGAGATCTAGGTAAATTAGACCCACTGCATTCCCTTTTTCTAAAAAATCTGTTATCTTCTCAAAAAAGGAGATCAGTTTGGTCTGGCACGATCTACCTTTTGTAAAGCCATGTTGTATTTTATCCCAATTACTGTTAACCTCAATGTCCTTAACTAATTTCTTTTTCAAATTCTTTTCCAAGACCTTGCATACTACTGAGGTCAAACTAACAGGCCTGTAGTTATCAAGATCACTTTTTTCCCTATCTTAAAAATAGGAACTATGTTAGCAATTCTTCAGTCACATGGTACAGCTCCTTAGTTTACAGATTAATTAAAAATCCTTGCTAATGGGCTTGCAAACTGTTCGAGTTTGGCTTCTACTTAAGATATGGTAATTTCTACCTCCATATCCTTATTGCCATTAGACACCCTACCACTATCCCCAAACTCATCATTAGCCTCATTAAAAACAGAGGTAAAGTATTTGTTTAGATATTCGGCTATACCTAGATTATCCTTAACCTCCACCCCATCCTCATTGCTTAGTGGTCCCACTTCTTCTTTCTTTGTTTTCTTCCTATTTATATGGCTATAGAATGTTTTACTATTGGTTTTAATTTCCTCTGCAAGGTTCAACTCTACTTGGCTTTTGGCCTTTCTCACTTTATCTCTACATGTTCTGACCTCCAAGAGGTAGCTTTCCTTGCTGATCCCTCCCATCTTCCACTCCTTGTAGGCTTTCTGCTTTCCCTTAATCACTTGTCTGAGATGCTTACTCGTTCAGCTTGATCTACAACTCTTGCCTATGGATTTTTTCCCCTTCCTTGGGATGCAGGCTTCAGAGAGTTCCTGCAACTTTGACTTGAAGTAATTCCAAGCCTCCTTCACCTTTAGATACAGGAGTTCTCCAGTCTAGTCCACTTCCCCAACTAATTCTTAATTTTTTAAAGCTAGCCCTTTTGAGTCAAAGACCCTAGTCACAGATCTATTTTTGTTTATCCTTCCATTTAATTTGAACTGAATTAGCTTATGGTCGCTCAAACTAAGGTTGTCCCCTACAACCAGTTCTTCTATGAGGTTCTCAATACTCACCAATACTAAAGCTAAAATGGCATCCCCTCTTGTTGGTTCAGTAACTATTTGGTCAAGGAAACTGCCAGCTATCACATCCAGGAAAATCTGGGCCCTATCATTACTACTAGGACTTGTTCTCCAGTCTATATCTGGGAAGTTAAAATCTCCCATAATCACACAGTTCACAGTAGTATTTACTTAACTGAAAGCCTTAAGGAGGTCTCTATCCATGTCCAAATCAAATCCTGGTGGTCTGTAGCACACCCCAAGCACCATCACTTTTAATTTTCCTAGCCTGTATTTTTGACTGCCCTATCCCAGTGAACAGCTCCAATGCCTGCTTGCCTCTGCTGTTGCTCACAACTTTCCAAACTTCACCAAAATGAAGCTTACCACTGCTGCATAAAGTGTTCTGAAAATAGTGGAGCTCCACCCAATCCTCCACAGACATGATTCCTACACCAGTGGTGTAAAATTAGGACTGATCACTTGCAGCTTCAACCTGCACCAGAATGGGTGACTCAAAGAGAAAGGCCATTTCCATATTTTCCCAAGAATCAGGCCCACTGTGTTTTCTTACATGTCTGATCACCCCCATTCCAGGATATCTCTGAAGGTTCTTCTGTAGTTCTATTGACAGGAGTAGCATTTGGATACTGAAAGCACTACATACTATTTAATTACAATTACGCACTCCAGAAATCATTTTGCAGATGGCTTGTCTGATGGTAAAGTGATAGTTTTCGTGATGGTCAATCGCTCTTGATAAGTCAGTTTGTGTATCAGAGGTTGAAAATATTGAAATTTTCTTAAAGGATAATGTTGCTTAACTTGGGGGCTTTTAAAAAACAGGGTTACTTACCAGTAACTGTTGTTCTTCGAGATGTGTTGCTCATATTCATTCCAATATAGGTGAGTGCACGCCCCGTGCACGAGTCTCTGGAAGCTTTTCTGCCCCTAGCAACGCCCGCGGGTCGGCTCCTGCGCCCCCTGGAGTACCACGCTCATATCATGGTATATAGGGCGCTGCCGACCCGGTGGCCCCCAGTCCCTTCTTTCTGCCGACGCTGAGAGCGGGGACGGAGGGTGGGTTTGGAATGAATATGAGCAACACATATCAAAGAACAACAGTTACTGGTAAGTAACCCTGTTTTCTCTCTTCGAGTGATTGCTCATATGCATTCCAATATAAGTGATTAAATAGCCATACCTTGGAGGCGAGTAGGAGTCATTGGCGAGTAGCCCTTCTCAGCACAGCTCTGCCGAGGCTCGCATCCTCTCTCGCCTGTTGCACGATGGCGTAGTGAGATGTAAAGGTGTGGACCGATGACCAGGTCGCTGCCTTGCAGATGTCCTTCAGGGGCACACGTTCCAGGAAGGCCACCGATGAGGCCTGAGCTCTGGTCGAGTGTGCCGTCACGGTCCCAGGAAGTGGCACCTTCGCCTGCTCCTAACAGGTACATATGCAGGCGGTGATCCAGGTGGAGATGCGCTGAGTGGAGACAGGTGAGCCCTTTGTCCGGTCTGTGACCGTCACGAACAGTTGCGTTGACTTCCGGAATGGCCTTGTGCGATTGATGTCATAGGCCAGGGCCCGTCTGATATAGCCTCTCTATCCCTTTGAGGAACCTAAGTGACATAGGGTGCGAGAAGATCGACCTCCCTTCCACTGGCTGGTGGAAGGCCAAGATGACCGCCAGGTGTACCCTCAGGGAGGCCAGTGCCAGGCCCTGTGTCTTTAAATGGAGCAGGTACTCCAAAATCACCTGAATGGGCGAACAACTTGGCGGGATGTGGCCCAAACAGTGAAGCGCTTCCATTTAGCCTTATACAGCACCTGGGTGGAAGGCTTCCTGCTTCCCAGCAGGACCTGCTGGACTTGCGCGGAACAGGCTCTCTCTCCCTCTGTCAACCTCAGCAGGTTGTTCTTACCCCGTCACGACTGGTCGCTTCACTGGGAGGTGGCAACTATTCTCTTTCACAAGTGGGGTGTTCCCCAACTAGATCTGTTTGCCTCAGCGTGGAAAAAGACGTGCCCGAGATTCTGCTCACTCCGGGGTCGCGAGCAGGACTCCATTTCAGATGCTTTCTTAATAGACTGGAAGGGGCCCCTAATGTATGCATTTCCCCCCGTTCTGCTACTTCCCAAGGTACTCTTGAAAATCTAGAGAGACAAAGCGAACATCATCCTGATTGCACCGGCCCGGCCCCGGCAGCACTGGTTCAGTATGCTACTGGACCTGTCAGTGGCCTCGCCAATACCACTTCCGAAGCGCTATGACCTGCTCTCCCAGGACCAGGAGGAGGACTGTGGAAGAGGACCCGTGGAGGGGCCTTCCATGGGGTCAGATTCTTCCTCTGAAGAGTGTCCCCTATCCTGGCTTGGGGGTGGGGGTGGCAGTTGGGCTGCCACTGAAGGCACTGAGCCTGTTCCGTGGGTTGTCTGCGGCAGCCAGGGACCCTAGTAGGCCCCTGCACCCACGTTGGTACTGTTCCCAGTGCCAGGTACAAGACAGGTGCTCAGGGGACCGGGCAGTTTGACCTGCGACGCTTCGAGTGGTCCCTCTCCACCTCGGGCGGGGATCTGCTCCGGGGCGATCAAGAGCGGTCGTGGTGGCATTTACGGTGCCGGCGGGGGGGCGAACAACTGGAGCTGGTGGATGAGCGCCCCTGAGATTCTTCAGCCCTACGCCAGTGTCTGCCAGAGACCTGGGGTGGCCCCGCTCACGATTGCGCCGTCTATCAGCATCGAGCTTCTGCGGTGCCGGAGGGTCACTCGGTGCCGGGCGGTGCGGTGCTGGAGACGGCACCGGACTGGGCGTTCGGGACCTCGAACGGTAACACTGCCACGCTTGGGAGTGAAGGCGTTGCCGCGGTACAGAGGTATCAGCCGGTGCCGGAGCACGCGTTGGACTCGGCGTCCGCGATCTAGATCAGAGACTGCGGTTCTCGGTGTCTGCTGGGTAGAACCGGTTGCCCGGAGACCGGGAACAACGTTTGGTTCCCCGGGGATGAGGCACTGCTGTCAGGCAGGAGGCCGGGGATCTGGACTGGTGTCGAGGGGCTTGAGCCTTTTCGGGCACCGGGATCCGCGCCGGGCTGCGCACCAG
Source organism: Emydura macquarii macquarii (assembly GCF_026122565.2). Lineage (NCBI taxonomy): Eukaryota > Metazoa > Chordata > Testudines > Chelidae > Emydura > Emydura macquarii. Next base: position 6,481,604 of record NW_027131588.1, on the reverse strand, counting down.
GGATCGGGAGCGTCGTTCACGCGTTTGCGCCGTAGGTCTCGGCACCGGAGTGGGTGAATGGTGCCGGGTGCTCCTCGGTGAATGGGACCAGTGCCGCGTGTCCATGAATGAGTAGGAGCGGTGCTGGACGTCCCTAGGCAAGCCCGACCGGTGCCGAGGGCTGCGCACCAAGGATTGAGGGTGGTGCCGAGTGTCCCCCGGTGCCATGATGGATTGGTGCCGGGACTCCGATGACTGGCCGTCTCGTGATACAGAGCTGGAGTGGCTGCTCCCGGAACCTCGGAACCGCTCCTGGTGCTCGACGACCCTTGGTCGGAGAGAGGAGGGGGGGTGTGCCTTTCCTCTCCCCTCGACCGTCTGGGGGGGAGATGCCGGTCCCTGTCTCCTCACCCCACCGGGGTAACCCAGTGCGGGTTTACCCCAAGACGCCGTCCCGGAAGCCCTCGGCTGAGGGAGGGACGGAGGTGTGGGCATGCCCATGAGGGCGCGTGCCGCTGCAAATGCCTCCAGTGTCGACGGCCCCTGCAGGGGCACTTCCCCACCCCCCGGTGGGGGAGGCTCCCTGCACGGAGATGCCAGTGCCGGAGCTGTTTCGACGGCACGTGGCTGGGGCATCTCCTGCATCACCCCCTGCTGTACCGGTCGCAGGGGGGAGTCCATAGAGACGGCCTCTGGCCACTTCTTCTTTTTCGGTACTGCCTTCTGAGCCGCTGCCGGTGCTGGAGGAGTGCTGCATATCGACGAAATGCTCAGTGCCGTTGGTGACCTGGAGGATTCGGAGTCAGGGCACAGCGCCGACTCCATTAGGATGGCTTTAAGGTGAGCATCCCGCTCCTTTTGGGTCCGGGGTTTAAACGATTTACAAATCCGGCACTTATCTTTCCAAGGCTGCTCTCCGAGGCATCGGAGGCAGCGGTCGTGCGGATCGCTGACCGGGAAAGCCTTCGAGCAAGCTGCGCAGGCTTTAAACCCGGTGGAGCCAGGCATGGCTCCGTCGAAGTCCTAAGGGCTATTTACAAGTACACTAACTAACTATAACTAAAACAAGGTTACTTACCAGTAACTGTTGTTCTTTGAGATGTGTTGCTCATATCCATTCCAATATAGGTGTGTGCATGCCCCGTGCTCAGATTCCCGGAACTTTTTTCCCTAGCAAGCCCCGCAGGGCCAGCTTACGCGCCCCCTGATGTGCCGCGCTCATGTCGCAGTATAAAGGGCACTGCTGGCCCCGCGGGTCCCCAGTCCCTTCTTTCTGCCTACTCCGTCAGTGGGGACAGGGGGTGGGTTTGGAATGGATATGAGCAACACATCTTGAAGAACAACAGTTACTGGTAAGTAACCTTGTTTTCTATCTTCGAGTGATTGCTCATATGCATTCCAATATAGGTGATTAATTAGCCATACCTTGGAGGTGGGTAGGAGTTATCGGTAACCTGCTCTTGTCAGCACGGCTCTGCCGAAACCCGCATCTTCTCTCGCCTGCTCCACGATGGCGTAGTGCAACGTGAAAGTGTGGACCGACGACCAGGTCGCTGCTCTGCAGATGTCCTGCAGGGGCACTCGTTCCAGGAAAGCCGTGGATGAGGCCTAGGCTCTGGTTGAGTGTGCCTTCACAGCGCCCGGAAGGGGCACCCCTGCCTGCTCGTAACAGGCTTTGATACAGGCGGTAAACCAGTTGGAGATTCGCTGGGTGGAGACTGGTGGGCCCTTCATCCGGTCCACCACTGCCACAAACAGTTGTGATGACTTCCGGAAGGGTTTGGTCCGCTCGATGTAGTAGGCCAAGGCTCGTCTGACATCCAGCAAATGCCACCTCCGCTCCTCCTCCGAACCATGTGGTTTAGGGAAGAACACGGGGAGGAAGATATCTTGATTACAGTGGAACTAAGACACCACCTTAGGCAGGAATGCCGGGTGGGGCCTCAGCCGAACCTTATCTCTATAGAAAACCTTGTAGGGGGGCTCCAAGGCCAAAGCTCTTATCTCGGAGACCCTCCTAGCCGATGTAATGGCCATCAGGAAGGCTACCTTCCAAGACAGGAGGAGTAGGGAGCATGTGGCCATGGGCTCAAAGGGGTGTCTCATCAACATGGTAAGGACCAGGTTGAGATCCCAGGGCGGTACCGGGTCCCAGAGCTGAGGGAAGGTCCTCTCCACCCCCTTAAGGAACCTAACTGACATGGGGTGGGAAAACAGGGACCGCCCCTCCTTCGGCTGGTGGAAGGCCGAAATTGCTGCCAGGTGTACCTTTAGGGAAGCCAGAGCTAGGCCCTGAAGCTTAAGGTGCAGCAGTATTCCAAGATCGCCTGTATAGGCGAGAAACTTGACGGTATACCCCTAGACTCCGCCCAACAGGAAAACCGCCTCCACTTGGCCCTGTACGTAACCTGTGTGGAAGATTTCCTGCTACCCAGCAGAACCTGTTGGACCTGAAAGGAGCAAGCTCTCTCTCCCTCCGTCAGCCACAGAGTCTCCATGCCGTCAGGTGGAGGGAGTCCAGGTCCAGGTGCAGCAGGAGCCCCTGGTCCTGGGAGAGCAAGTCGTAGCACCTGGGTAGTGGAATCGGCGCGGTGACAGAGAGGTCGAGCAGCATGCTGTACCAATGCTGCCTTGGCCACGCCGGGGCGATCAGAATGATGTCCACTCTGTCCCTCTTGATTTTGAGACGGACTTGGGGCAGGAGCGGGATGGAGGGAAATGCATACATCAGACACCCCGCCCAGTCTATAAGGAACGCGTCGGACTGGGAGCCCGGCTCGCAACCCCGGAGCGAGCAAAACCTTGGGCATTTCCTGTTCCAGGCCGATGCGAACAGCTCTAGTTGGGGAACACCCTACTCTTGGAAAATTGAAGTCACTATGTCCTGGTGCAGTGACCAGTCATGGCGGGGTGAAAACGACCTGCTGAGGCGGTCTGCCTTGTCGTTCCTGACCCCGGGGAGGTGAGAGGCCGATAAATGAAAATCGTGCCTCACAGCAAAGTCCCAGAGTTGAATAGCCTCCTGGCAAAGAGCCGAGGAGCACGCTCCCCCCTGCCTGTTCACATAAAACATGGCTACCGTATTGTCCGTGGGGACCTGGACTACCCTGCCCCTCAGGAATCTGAGGAAGGTCTTGCAGGCCAACCGAACTGCTCTGAGCTCGCGTACGTTGATGTGCAGAGCTCTCTCCTTGGGTGACCACAGCCCTTGGGTGCCCAGGGTGCGACTGATGCGGGCTCCCCATCCTACATCGGATGCATCTGTGATGAGAGTCACTGATGGGGCCAAGTCTCTGAACGGGACTCCCTTCATCACTTTCCTCAGGTCCCTCCACCAACTGAGGGATGACAGCACCTGTGGGGGAACCATGACCACTCTAGTCAGAGAATGTCTGTTTGGCGCATACACTGAGGCCAACCACGCCTGGAGAGGCCTTAGCCTGAGGCGAGCCAGCCTCACCACATACGTGGAGGCTGCCATGTGTCCCAACAGCTGCAGACAGTGTCTGGCCATCATCGTGGGGGACCTGTGGAGATCGGATATAATGGCCGCCATTGCCTCGAACTGAGGCTGTGGGAGGAAGGCTCTGGCCTGTATAGCGTCCAGTGTGGCCCCAATAAAATCTATATGCTGCACCGGGGTAAGTGTGGATTTCTACTCGTTGATGAGCAGCCCCCGTCTGGTGCATGTTGCGAAAGTAAGCCGTAGGCTGTTCCTTACGTGGGACCTGGACTTGCCCCGGATCAGCCAGTCGTCCAGGTAGCGAAAAATTTGCACCCCTCTGCGGTGCAGGTGGGCTGCCACCACCGCCATGCATTTTGTAAAGACCCTTGGTGCTGAGGAAAGACCAAAGGGCAGGGCTCGAAACTGGTAGTGGTGCCCCGCTACCATGAACCTTAGGAACCTCCTATGGGCAGGTAATATAGAGATATGAAAGTACGCATCTTTTAGATCAAGGGCAACGTACCAGTCCCCTGGATCTAGGACCGGAATGATGGAGGCGAGGGAGACCATGCGAAACTTGATGTGTCTGATATACCTATTCAGATGGCATAGGTCTAAGATGGGCCTAAGCCCCGCCTTGGCCTTGGGGATCAGGAAATACCTTGAATAGAATCCCCTCCCCCTCTCAGTCACTGGGACTTCTTCCACCACCCCAAGCTCTAGGAGGGAATCAACCTCCTGCACAAGGAGCTGTTCGTGGGCAGGGTCCCCGAGGGGGAATATCCTAGGGGGGGAATTCGGGGAGGAAGGCTGTAAGTTGGAGGGTATAGCCCTTGCAAATCACCTCCAGGACCCAACGGTCCGTAGTAATGGCTTCCCATTCTGCACAGAAAGGTCGAAGCCTTTCCGCAAATGGTCGGTTAAGATCCAGGGGAAGAGGAAGAGTGCCACCCTCGTGCACGCCATCAAAAATGTTTATTGGAATTACCCCCTTTAGGAGGCCCTTGCTGGGCCCCAGCAGAGGACCCTTGTCGGCCTCCTCTGTTTGGCCCCCGGTAGCGCTCCCGACCTCTCCTTGGTTGGGCGGGTCGGGGAGCCGGTCTCGGTGGGGGGGAGGAGGGCGATTGCCTCTGGGCTTGAGGCCGGGACTGACGTCTTGAGGCCTGGGGGGGTATACAGCCCTAGGGAATTCAAGGTAGCCCAAGAGTCTTTTAGGGCATGGAGTTTCTCATCTGTCTTCTCTGAGAATAGGCCGGTGCTGTAAAAGGGGAGGTCCTGTATGGCCTGCTGGACCTCCTGTGACAGGCCTGACGCTTGGAGCCAGGAGTAACGGCGCATGATGACAGCTGAAGCCATAGCCCTGCCAGCTGTGTCCGCCGCGTCACTGGCGGATTGCAGGGCCGCGGTTGCCACAGCCTCTCATCGGGGACCACGATGGTTCAGACGCTGGCCGGAGCGCGGACTCCATCAAGATGGCCTTCAGCCTGGCGTCTCTCTCTTTTTGCGTCCGGGGCTTGAAGGCCTTACAGATCCAGCACTTGTCTCTTCTATGCTGCTCTCCGAGGCATTGGAGGCAGCGGTCATGAGGATCACTTATAGGGAAGGCTTTAGAATCTGGAGAAAGGGAAAGATGGAAACTTGAAAATGGGAAGAGAGAGAGTGTGGAAACCCAAATTCTTATATCTTTAAATCTGCAAACCAAAAAAGGATTTAGTTTCTGCCTCATTCCTGTCAACAGATATTCACAGATGTGAAGATACTTACAGTTAGTTATAAAAGAGATTTTAAACTGATAATTTATAGTTGAACGAAATGGAATGTTTTACGCCTCTCTGTTACAGGAATGATCAGAATCCAATAGTTGTAGCGCTTTGAGAATATGGACTCTACTCAATGTTAAAGTTTTTCTAACTGCATTCCAGGTAGGCTGTGTCAATTTCAGCATATTCATCTAATGAAAGACTGACCATGAATTTCAGGCCCAGACACTTTCTCCAGTGTATAAGCCTTCTTCTTCTGGCTAGTGCATTATCCGGTACAGTGAATTTGTAGATATATTTTTGTGAGCAATATTAGGGGAATATTTTAAATATTTATATTATCAAAGTACTATTGAATTTTAGGAACAGAACACAGTTTGCTTTTCAGTCTTACTTTCAGTGCATGTGTTCACAAAGAGGAGGAGTGATGGACTGAAGGATTAGTTCATGGGCTTTCCGATTTAAACAAAAATGTTTTCTCATAACCAGGGAGAAAAGCAACAGCACTTGGAAAAAAAACATTAAGTATCCTTTGCTGGAAATGTTTATATTTTGTTCCTGAGAAGTATATGGAGTATTTTGACAGTACAAACAACACAGTGTTCATTTGAAAGGCGAGAGAGAGAAAAAGATGAAGCGATGTTGTAATGGGCTTCAGGGCTCTTCTCCCTTTTGTATTTTGAGGCTACTAGGCAACAGATGCAATCTTATGTATTCCAAAGAGAAAACATTTGTTCTTCAGAAATACTATTACGAATCACAGGGACAAATCATCTCTGGGAAGGATGATATAGATGTATCTATAGAGCACTAGAATCACAGAGATCACCACAGTCTTTCCTTCTGTCCAAAGAGAATGTAATAAGGGACTCCTGCAAGTCCTCCCTCCAGCACATTGCTGCCTGTCACACACTTATGCACATAAAGTCTATACACTGTGAGCACCCATGAAAAATTCCAAGAGTTAGAATGATTCTATTGGTTCTAACTGTGTTCCAAGTTTTAAAGATCAGCAGTCTCTCAAAAACCAGGAGAATTGTTCAAACCAATGGAACTCTAAGTGCATCCAGTGTTCAAGTGTGTAATCTATGTTCCACTTTGCTCCTGACTGTTTTTGTTACTGAGGCAAGTCAGCAGAAGAAAGTGAGATGAATATGCCGGGAGTAAATCTAAAGCTGTTCTTCTGATTCCTAACTGAAGAGCGGTAGCTCAACCAAGAGATGGTTCTGAGGCAGTTGGGAGGATGGATGGAGAGCTGGAGAACAGCAACTAAAAGACAGACGGCTATTCTTGCTAGTTTATCTAGGTGAATTTCTTTGATACAAACCCAAAGAGCCAAATTCTATCTTGGTTTAAGAGTAAGATGTCACATATATAGATTAGATGAAAACATGTACATCATGTAAATAAAATTACACCATGACAACAATACCCCACCAGTAACAGAAACTGACCTGCTGCAAGACTCTGAAATCAACCACTCAGCCAAAGGACAACCATAGGATAACAATCGCTAAGTCTCATTCTTTAGCAATAGGCATATCTATTTATCTGAGGGTTCTCTATAGCACCCATTCCAGTGGCACTGAAGAGTTTCCCTGGTAAATTATATTTACATGCCAAAGTCCCTGGTATATGTCAATGCTTTCTGCACTCTCACATCTGCTCATTTCACATGCAAGGAAAAAGGTAGAGGGAGCTTTACTCAGGAACCAGCGATAGGTGGAAATAGGAACCCAGCTGGAAAGGGTTCAATAAAGAGTTAAGTAAATTAACAACTGCCTTTGCTTGTGCGACTGATTATGCATTTTGTTTCTTCTCCCCGTGAATAACCTTGAATAAGAAAAGGGAGTGGGAAAAGGCTAATTTTCTAGAACAAAAAATGTTTGCAACATTCCTTAAAGGCTGAACTGCCCTAGTACAGATCCATGAGGAAAGTAGCAAAGAAATCCACAGCTGAACAACACAATAGCTGAAGAGGCATAGCATAATCTCTTGTTTAAGATCTCTTGATGGCATTCCATAGGTGAGAATAATAACCCACATTTCATCCAGTCCTACAATGTAAATTGTGATTGTGGCAATGCCACAAAAGAAAGACTATTTCCACACAAGAAACACCTCACAATAGAACTTTGCATTAACTCAACTCACACTTATTCAAATACAACATGGCAGAAAAATTGTCCATTAAGATTGGGACTGTCTGACCCTCAAGAATTGGAAAGAAAAAAGCAACAAGACCTAAAAAATTCCTGTAGATTTACATATGGTCTAAATTCCAAAGACAGCTAACTGGGTGGTCTAGAAATGGGACTGCTCCAACCAAAACCAAAAAAAAAGCCAGGAATCTGTTGCCATTGTTTAGTTTAACTGAGGAGAATCAAAGGGGTAGCTTTATATACAGTATGACAAAGTAAGAAGATATTCTGACCTGGTCGAGCTGTTTGTTCGATGTCTGAGAGCACAGTTGTCCCAGAATTCATTATTGTTTTCTTTTCACATGGCAAAATTTTACCTAAGATGCAACACAGTATTGATTTCTTCCTTGATAATACCAAATTATTTACTGGTAAGTACTACTGCTACTTTAGATTCTGTTAAATGAACCAGTAAAGGCAGGAAAATGTCATGTTAACTTGCACTTTAACAAAATGAGGTATGAAACACATTTAGAAAATTACTTTCTGCCTTAAATTTCATTTTTCTATTAGCTCTGAGAGAACACAGCTGAACAAGCCCTGTGGTGCTGCAGGTTATCATAATTCTCTGTAAATATTTAGTGTTAACAAAGAAACAAAGTAAAGGTGTTTAAATTAATTTGCATTTTCATCCGCTATGAATTTAATGCAATGTACCATTATTTGGGAGGAAGGAGGTAGAACCAGATATCTTAATTCTTTGATGTTAGGAGTCAGTCTTCCAACATGACAGTACATAATTAGCATATTAGCATAAGGAGCAGAGGACTGTTTGATCTTAATGTAACTTAGCAAAACAGATCATAGTGTGGTTACCATGAGCACTTACCCTTAAATGAAATAATACTTAGCCATCACAAAATAACATGCAAAATGCCACATAACTGTAGATTTTTTAAAAAAGTAGAATATCTGTTTTCCAAAAATCTATTCATCTCTATCCCTGATGTCTATTAAGACAATTTTAAAATTTGAACTGAAAATCACTGATGCTGTAGTGTCTGCCTGAGTCCACAGAACATCAGAAATTAGAGCTCTGAGAGAGGCAGAACTACTCCTTTTTCCATTTCAAGAGATGTTAATTGTAAGGACTAATGATGGCAAATCAAATGATAACTATATCCTAAGAATCATTTTAGTAGAAATATATGGCTGACATGTTTATCCATCATTGCTTCCGACAACGAGCTAGGGTTGCAAGGATGCAGCTAACTGCTGTCAAAAGTTACTGGAGTGGGAAATGAGGAATTCAAATCCCTATTCCTCCAAAATTGAAGTCTTCTCCACCTGTTGTAGTGGAGAGGAAAGATGTGTCCCATCACCAGCACCAAACTGCTCGACTACCTCCTGAGTACTACAACCAAAAAACACCTCCTATGCCTTCACGGATACCAAAAAGTCCAACAGTTCCCTACCCAGATGTCCCACTTTCTTCTTCCTGCAACCAGAAACTTGTAAATTGCAATTACATGCTTTTGGAGGAGCACAATGAAAGTAATTATATACAGACAAAAAATGGTATTTTTTTCCAAACAAAAAATTCAATTCAAAATGTTTAATTCAAACAACGCTCCTTGTGTCGGCAGCGCACGTCCTCAGTTGGTGCTCTAGAGAGAGTAGTGCACAGTGGGTAGCTATCCCATTGTGCAACTTGCCACCTTCAGCCACTAGGGAGTTCTGGGACTGAATCGCAGTGCATCATGGATATGGACTCACTGTACCATGATGCGGTTTTCTCCATCCCATCAGTCCATGGGCTTCCAACTATGTTTCACATCATTTTTCAACAGCCTCTATAAACTGTGCAACCATTACATTTGTCTGAAAGCATAGATCCTGCACTGCTCTCCAGTCCTGTGATAAGCATTATGAACACAACACGGCTGATCATGCAGTATTTCATGAGCTGTGAATCTGAAAATGAATCCGTGGTGCCTGCCCTGCTGTGTGCCATGGAAAGAAACAATTCCCGATTGTTTTGGCATTCATGGAACAGCTGCACATGGTGAACCATCACTGTTGGGGCTTGGGAAACAAGCACTGAGTGGTGGGATTGCATTATTATGCAGGTATGGGATGACAAGCAGTGGCTGCAGAACTTTCAGATGCACAAAGCCACCTTCATGGAATTGTGTGCGGAGCTCACCCCCTGCCCTGCGACACATGGACACCAAAATGAGAGCTGCCCTCTCGATAGAGAAACACATGGCAATTGCTGTGCAGAAGCTGCAACTCGAGACTGCTACCGGTCAGTCGCAAATCAGGTTGGAGTTGGGAAGTTCATCGTGGGAGTTGCGTGGACAGCCATTAATCGCATCCTGCTATGAAGGACTGTGACTCTGGGCAATGTGTGGGAAACAGTGGATGGCTTTGTGGCAATAGGATTCTCAGAGTGCGGCGGGGCAATAGATGACATACATATCCCAGTTTTGGCCCCAGACCATCTTGTGACAGAGTACATCAATAGAAAGGGCTACTTCCCTATGGTATTGCAGGCGCTGGTGGATTACTGTGGTCATTTCACTGATATCAACGCAGGGTGGTCAAGGAAGTCGCATGGCACATTGGCTTGTATAGAAAGCTGCAAGCAGGGACTTTCTTTCCAGACCAGAAGATTCCAGTGGGGGATGTTGAAATGCCCATAGTGATCCTGGGACACTCAGCCTATCCCTTATTTCCATGGCTCATGAAGCCTTACACTGGAAACCTTGAAGTGCTCCTTGCTGCTGTCAACAGGTTCAGCAGGTGCAGAATGACCTTTGAATGTCCATTTGGCAGATTAAAGGGATGCTGATGCTGTCTTTTTGGCAGTTTAGACCTCCATGAGAAAAATATTCCAATGGTCCTAACAGCCTGCTGTGCTCTGCATACTATTTGCAAAATTAAGGGGGAAGAGTTTCCACAGGGGTGGAGCATTGAGGCGGATTGCCTTGCAGCTGATTTCAAGCAGCCAGATACCAGGGCTATTAGAAATGCTCAGTGGGGGACTATTCGAATCAGGGAGGCTTTGAGGCAGCATTTTGACAATGAGCCCCAGCAATATGGCTTTCTGTAATACATTCAGCCATGCTCTGTTTACTTGCTGCCTGGAATGACCCTTGTAATGATTGCTTCCTGAGTGTGAATTGTAGTCTGCAACCGTGCCGATTGCCATTCCAGCAGCACCCACCATGGGTAGGACAAAAATAAAGATTCATTATCTCTCTATCAGTGCATTTTTATTAAATAACAATAAGCAATATGCAGAATTCAATTTCTTGCAAAGGACATGATACTGAGGAGTACTTTTTTAATTGAGGCTCTCATTGCTGTATGTAAGTCCAGCTGTCATTCTGGAACCTCTCCAAAGGAGTGGAATACAAGGGGTACTGTGATGGGGTGGAAACATGCAAGAAATGTGGGAGGGGAATCATGGAACGCAGTTCCGTATGGGCAGCAAGGGAGGCAAGCACACGTGTTTTGACTGCAGCACAACCTCAACATCTCTGTTTGGTCCTCCATCAGTTCTATCCTCTGCTCCTGCCTCTGTAAAATATGCTCCTGGCCCTAGTTCCTCTGCTAGCTATCAGTTTTTAACTTTTCATTCATTGTCTCTCTCCACACCGTTATCCATAACTGCGGCATTAGACAATTTGTAGCACCTCCCTAAACATGTCCTCCTTACTTTTCCTGGTTCTCCTCCTTATCTGACAGAGGTGCTCCGCCAGTGTGTAGGGGGTTCCCCTCAAGAGCACATCTGCAAAAACAGACAAAACAATAAACAGGCAGTATTGTGAGTGCACTCACAGCCCTGAATCATAATAGTTAAATACACCTCTTTCTCACTCTCCCTTGGCAAGGACACAGCCTGGCAAGTGCCCTAAACATGGTGAGTTTGGTCCAGGGGGGAAAGGTACAAGATGGAGCAAAGGGTCTGGCTGGCTTCCAAAAGGGGTCACTACAATTGCCTAGGGATACTATTGTAAATTCTGGCACCATTTTCCACAGGCGGGGATGATCAAAGCCGAAATCTCACTGAAGAGGGTAACTGAGGATGCAAGGATGCATCTCTTGCATACGTGCGGTTTCAAACCGGGTCAGCATGCTGTTTCTCTGTGTGCTATTTTGGTTCCTGCAGAAGTAATTGCCGATTTGCACGGCAAAGTTTCCAACAGAGGGCAAAGACACGAAGCAGTTCTGCCAAGGAACCTTCAGCAGAGGATTGGAGAGTACCTCCAGGAAAGTTTCCTAGAGATCGCTCTGGAGAATTCCTGTGAAATCTCGGTGTGCATTAACAAACTTTTCTGCAGGGCCCCCAGTGCATAGTTTCATAGGGAATGGGAAGCAGATACAAAAAGTGCTAGTCTTCTAAATTTCTATCCCTTAACCCACTTTTAACATATAACAAAATAAAGGATAGTTCTACGTCATGTAATGATGTAGTATCAATTCACAATGAGCACTTGCTGGAGCCCCCCTCTCCTGCATCATGCACGTCAATGCTGAGACTGGCTCAAACCCTCTAGAGTCGAAAAGAGATCCTGGCTCACCACACTACTAGATGACCCTTTCGCCTCTTCCACATCATCCTCCAACTCCCCTTCCTCATCCATACCTTCGTCCTCGGGCTTGACTCTTTCTGCTGTCTCCAGCTCCCCCGAAGTATTCACAGGGTTTTTGGGGATGGAGGTGGGGGTCGCCGTTAAGGATGGCATCCAGCTCCTTGCAGAAGGAGAAGATCTTTGGGGCAGCACCAGAGAGACGGTTTGCCTCCCTTGCCTTTTGGTACACCTCCCCCAGCTTCTTGATCTTTGCACAGCACTGATGTGTGTCCTGTTCATGGCCCTTCTCCAACATGCCATGAGCAATCTGCCCATAGATATTGAAGTTCCTATGGCTGGAGTGAAGCTGGAACTGCACAGCCTCCTCTCCCCACAGATCCAACAACTCTGATGTACTCCAGGCAGGAGCACGTTTGCTGCAAGGAGCCAGCATGGTCAGCTGGGAAGATGCAACGTGAATTCTTCATGCCGAGCAAACAGAAAGAGGAATTTCAAAAATTCCCAGGGTGATGGGATTCTCCGAGGTGCAATCTGGAACTGGGTCACCACTGTGTCCCCTTAACTCTCCAGCTGGGCTGTCTCTCTACATTGAACCTTATTGTCACATTTCCACTACAAATTTAAATCTATCAATTGTATTACATGTAAAGGCAACGGAGTCCAACACAGGTTATGCAATATTTCAAACTCCACACAATACCTAAAGTAAAAGTCCATCAATGTCACTTGTCTCAAAGAATCATCTATAGAGATCAATCCTGACAATCCTAGATTTATAAAGTCTATATACACTTAGGGCTGGTCTACACTCACCTGGAGATTCGGCGGCAGTTGACGGGAGTTATGCAAACTACAGAGAGTAGATTGCCTAACTCACGTCGACTGCTCGGCTTCCCTTCTGCGCGCTGTCTACACTGTGCTGTGCCGACGGTAACAGCGTTCCCGTCAATGCAACGCTACGCTACTTGAGGGGGTGGTTTACCAGCGTCAACTTCCTGATCGATTCAGCGGGTCTACACTGACTGCTCAATCGATCCAGAAAGATCGATCTGGCGGCGGCGAATTTGCCACCGTCAGTATAGACTTAGCCACAGAAACACACACATACTTCTTAGAACTTGACTCTTACCAAATGGAGACTAGAAAATCCACGACAAACTCAAAAAAGTAAAAAATGAAGACTGAATTATCTACAACTGATTAAAATAATAAATATTACTAGTACAGTATCTATTTTCCTTTTAAATTCCTCTCTTCCACATTATAGTTCTTAGGTGGTAAGGATTTATGTAGCAATGGCAGTTCTAAAGAGCAAGAAACACAGGGCAGGGGGGAGGAAGGGGGCGCTTCATACTATTATAGGGTTTGATTTTCCCCAGTGCATTTTGCTCGGAGTCCCAGAGATTAAATAGCTTGAGGGATGTCCCAAATAAAAAGAATAAGAATGAAGCTTCAACAAGCAGCAGCAATAAGGACAGTACCTACAGGAATAGAAATTTTGTGTTTGTTTGTATTAATAATTGAGAGGTGAAAATTACCTCCTAGCAACCTTAGATATAAACACAAGGTAACCTAAAGATGCAAGAAAAGAAGAGAAATCTTCAAATAAAATGACCAATTTAAATAAGAAACATCCTGGAAAAAATAAGAACTTGAATGGTGCCCAGGAGAATTCAACATCTTCTGCCTCAGAACCATTATTATTTATTATTAACTACTTGTACTGCAGTAGTGCTGAGATGTCTCAAGCAAGATCTGGTCCCTTTTGTGTTAGACATAGTACAATAGACAATAGTGAAAGAAAGTCCCTGCCCCAAAGAACTTTTAATCTAAGGCCAGGTCTATATTTCCCTTGAAATTTGGCAGCAGTCGATGGGAGTTACACAAGCTACTTCGTAACTCTTCTTCTACGCGGTGTCTTCACTGCGCTGCACTGACAGGAAATGCATTCCCGTCGACGCAGCGCTACACTACTTGAGGAGGTGGTTTTAATGAGTTGACTTCCGGATCGATCGATCTGACGGCGGCATATTTGCCACCCTCAGTGAAGACATACCCTAAATAATCAAGACAATCAAACAGTGTCAAGTGTAACTGAGGCACAGAGATGGTCAGTGACTTCCCTAAGGTAACTCAGCAGGAACACAAAACAGAAACAGGAACAGAAGCCAAGTGTCCTAGTTCCCAGACGAGTGCTCTTTCCACTGGACCATACTACCTCTCATACAAATCTAGTACAACAAGGAGACACTGAAACAGGATTCCCTTTTAAAACATAAATCCAAATAATAATGTTTTCTAAATGTACAGAGTGAGGATCTTATAACTGTCTGTGACGAAAACATCCCGGCTGCAGGCAGAGGAGACCTTGGCTTATATAAGCCTTCACATGGTCTTCCAGTTTCAGACCAGGCAATTAGGTCATTAGTGTTGTCCTTTAAATGGATGGCAAATGAAACAATTAGTTTAGTGAACTTTTAGGGGATTTAGCCCACTCCACTTGGGAGGAATATGCATACATGAAGCAAATATTGGCAGAACATAGTTATTAATGTGAAACTCCTACACCAACTTGGAAAGAAATGTCCAATGAGTTTGCATCGCTAACTTATCCTTGTAAAATTTGCTGTCAACTGCTTCAGTTTCCAGGGCTTGATGCCCACTCATTCTATGAGATGAAGTTATTGTCACCAGGAAAATTACCTTATGCGTAAGAAACTTGAGATCACAATGGAGTGGCTCAAAAGAGCTATCAGCTTTGTCAGAACCACATTATTAATATACTAAGATTTAATGGGGAATTTCAAAAGTGTCAAAATGCACAATGATCACCTTTCATGTATTCCAGGAGGAAGTCATACTGCCATACCCCTGCCCAACCCCTAGGTGGCACTGGCAGTGCTTCCCCCTCTTTATAGATATACTTAAACTTCCTTCTCCACTGGACAGAGAAAGTGTGTCTACTAGAACAGGTTTTTCTTGGTGCTGATCTAAAGACCAGTGGCTTCTTGTTCAGATAGGTGGAGAACAGATCCATTTCAGGTGTCCTCCATCACAGAAAAATCTGATCTATCACTTCCTAATCCAGAGACCACAAATAAGGATCTAAAGCATGGACCAACTCAAGCTCTATGCAGGCATGATCTACCTCCCCTGATAAATACATGGCCAGGGATATCTTCTGAGACACAATTCATCCCACATCTCCAGGGCTTCCCAACACAGGATACTCAACCTAGTGCCTCCCTGATTCTTTGTATAAAATATGGTGGCCTGATTCTCTTCACCAGGATCATTTTTTAGAATACTACATCTCTGAAATTCCTTAAAGCACTACGGGACTGTCCTCATCTCCAGAATATTTATGTGAAGCTGTTATTCCTGGAGAGATTAAAGATTGTTAGATAGTCCCTCTGGGATGGCTTCCCATCTTTGACTGGACACTTCTATGATCAATGAAGTGCTTAGAACTCCACTCCTAACTGCAGTTTGTCACTATCCTGTCGCTAAGCCAGGTGGTCATCAGTTACCTGTATACAATATAAGAGCTGTGCTGTAGATTGCTTCCACTACGATTGCAGGGTCCACTGAAGTGGTCTCCAGTGGAAATGTACCATCATGGATATTACAAATAAAGTTATAGTCATCAGATCCAAGATTTGTAGCATGATCTGAGCTGTCACCCTCTGGCTATGAAAAAATCCTCTTCATTAGATTGGCGCTATCTTGCATCCTGTCCTGGGGTAGAATAGGAATTGCCACCTTGGATGAAAGGTCCTTCTAATCTCCATCTCTAATTTGGTATCCTGTCTCTGATGGTGGCTAGCACCTCTTGCTTCAGAAGAAGGTGCTAAAAACCTTGCAGTTAGCAGATGTGGGATAATCTGCTCCCAGAGACTGGTTTAAGCCCTGAAGCATGAGGTTTTGTATCTCTGCCAAGCCTTTTTTTAAATTATTTTATTTTTGCATTAAATATTAGAATTATGGATATTCTTTTCATCCATATAAACATTCCTTTTTTAATCTTGCTAATTTTTTGGCCTCCATGATATTTTGTGGTATATGGGATCCAGTTAAAGTACACATTGTGTGAAAAATTCCTTTTTAGCAGTTCTGAATTTGCCATCTTTTAAATTAATTGAAAGAACCTTGTTCTGGTGTTAAGGCACAGAGAACACTCTTCACTGATCTTCTCTAAACCATTCATTATTGTCTATATCTTTATTATAGCCCTTCTTATTCATCTCCTTTTTATGGTAAACAATCCTAGTCATTACTATTTCTCCATGAAAGTTTCCATTCTTCTAATAATTTCCATTGCCTCTCTCAGAAACACCTCTAATTCTACAAGGTCCTTTTAAGATGAGGGTGCAGAAAAACTGCATACAGCATTTTCAACTAATGTAAGCTATTAATTTATAAGGGCATTATGATAGTTCCTGTATTATACTTCATCCAAATATTTTATTTGCTTTTTTTCACTCCGGACACACACCAAAAATAAATCTTTATTGAGCTGTCCACAATGATGTCCAGGTCCTTTTCCTGAGTTGATACAGTTAATTTAGAACCCTGTAACAAGTATGAATACAGAAAAATGTTCTTTCCAATGTACATTGTTTTGCATTTATCAATACTGAATTTCATCTGACGTATTGCCCATTCATAACTTGGTTAGGTCCCAATAACGGTTCTCACAGTCTTCTTTGGAGTTGACTAACCTAATTAATTTTGCATCATCTGCATAATACACCACCTGAATTGAGTCGTTTTATAAGACTGCTGCATATCCCCCTTGTCTGCTGGAAACAAGTTATTACTTTGGATTGCTTTTCATAGATTCCATGGTCAGAAGGGGTCATTGTGATGATCTACTCTGACCTCCTCTATAACACAGGCCACAGAACTTCCCCAAAATATTTCCTTTTGAACGACAGCATATCTTTTTAAAATAAATCCAGTATTGATTTAAAAATTGCCAGAGATGGAGAATCCACCACAATCCTTGCTAAATTTTTTCAATGGTTAATTACCCTCACTTTTAAAAATGTATGTCTTATTTCCAGTCTGAAGATCGTTATACCTTTGGCAGCTAGACTGAAGAGCCCATTATCAAATATTTGTTCCCTATGTAGGTACTTTTAAATTATGATCAAATCACCCCATTAACCCTTTCCTTTGTTAAGCAAAATAGATTGAGCCACTGAGTCTATAATTATCATGAATTCTAGCGACTACAATGGAATTACAGATTAATTTTTAAGCATGAGACAAGAGTGTAACTTTGATCAGCCATCTGTCCAAAAAGTGGCACACATGGCCTCCCACCCTGCCCAGGTAAGCAGCAACTACTGACAAGCATTTCATGAAAACTTGCAGCTCTCCAACACCAGCGCCAAAGGCAAACCATGAAATCTATAGTGCTGTATCTCCATGACAAATCTGAGATTCTTCACAAACACTGGATGTATCCCTATACATATTTACACATTTGCATGCTTTGGGGATCATAAATAGGCACATTCTTCCGGTAGACCATGATGGTTCCCAGCGTAACTATCTTATATTTTATCTTGAACAAATACTGATTCACTCTTCTGAGATTCTGGATAGCTAGAGCCATCATGTCTTCTGAACTACCAAGTAGTACTTGGAATAAACCCCTTTCTAGTGGTATGGACCCATTGGCTCCCTTTGCCAGGAGGGACTGGATTTCCTGCAGCATCTCTTCCTGATAAAGATTTTTATGTAGAAAAATATATGTATTAACATTCTTAAATACATAAACCTGTAGAGTTTATAAGCTATGAATGAGAAACATTTTCCTGAAACATTGTAAAAGTTGTAGACTCTCTTCACTAGTGACACTCATTTATCCATCATGTCCCCCATTACATTTGAATAATTAAAATTTCACTCTATACGAAATAAAATGTTAAAACTGCAATCATCACTTTTGTATACTTCCATCCTAATTTAATAAAGTATTTTGTTACAAAGAAAAATAAATTCAATAAACCGAGAAGGTAAAAATTAAGAATGGAGTTTATTAATGTTAATTAATGCTTGAAGGTAGAATTATGTTTCTTTCAGTTGGACCCATTAAAGCAGCTTTAATATAGATTTGCACAGCAAGCTGAAGATTTTCAAGTGAAGATAATGAGGCAAGCTAATACTATTTTAACCCCTCTGGAGTATAATTGGTTGATTGGTTTGAAATGTTACAAGGTCTAGGACAAAAAGATTAGCTTTAGTCTCTTCAGATCAAAATTGAAAGCTAATTAAATAATATTATAAAAGAGAGGGAAATGGTTTAATGCTACTTTTATTCCATTTTAATTTCCATCTTCTAAGAAAAACAAATGAACATATTTTAATTTATTTAGAGACCAGCGCATGAGTTGCAGAAAGGGCGAATTATTACTCTCTTACTGTCCTCTGAAGTTAATATGCTAAACACAACTACACTCTTGTGTCACAGTGATTCTAATGTGTTCCAAACATTTCTATGAGCGTCCACTGGAGGCAGCAGAAGTGGCCACATAGGGACACAAGACTAGAAGGGACTTGTGAATTACTGAATCCAGTTGCCTGCTATCACAGGCAACCCCATAATACAATCCCATTAATACATTTATCAAGCTCAATTGTAAATCTATTTAGATTGTCTGCCCCAACTCCTCCTATTGAAAGGCTGTTCCAGAACCTCACTCCTCAGATGGTTAGAAAACTTCTTCTAATTTCCAGCCTAAATTTATTCACAGACAGTTTAAAGACATGTGCCAATATTGTCCTTCATCTTACATAGCTCATCTCCCCGCAGGTGTTTACCCCTCGGTATATTCAAAGTGCAATCATATTTCCTCTCAGCCTTCATTTTGTTAAACTAAACAAGCCAACCTCTTTTAGGCTTTCCATTCACCTTATCATACTAGTAGCATTTCTCAATACCTGTTCCAGTTTGAATAAATTGTTCCTTATCACCTGAGCATAGTGACCAGAACTGTAAACAGTATTCAGATGAGGTCTTACCAGTGCCTCGTCCAATGGCTTTAATACTTCCCTAACTCTATTGGAAATACCTTATCTGATACGTCCTGGGATCTGATTTGCTTCTTTTCACAGTCACATTACACTGGTGGCTCAGAGTCATCTTGTGATCAATTCACTAATACCAAAGTCTTTCTCCTCCTGTGTTGCTTCCAACTGACGTGCCCTCAACACGTATAGCAGCAATTCTTGTTATTAATCCCTAAACACGTAATGGGATATGCACACACACACACACACACACACACACACACACACACACCCCTCAAACTATCAATTCAGTTTTGTCATAAATTCTGAATGACATTGTCTAAGAGACACGACTTTTGAAGAGACAAGGGAAGTTGGAGGTAGATTTTTGCAGGAGACAGCCTTCAAAAGGACAACAGATTGTGCTAGGAAAGGAGCTGATTCATTTCACCAAAGTATCAATATACCATATCCTTTTTCTTGAAAAACAGACACTTGGAGGTATGTTTATATGACAAAATGACATTTCTGCAATCAAGTGGGAAAGAAATATGGATCAGTGGCATACCACCAATGTTTGACAAAAGTATGCAAAAAAACAATATGGTTGTTCTGCAAAAAACTTGACTCTGAAACTGAATTTAACAGGGTGACTTAATTTGTGTCAAAAAACCGAAAATCTATGGCATGATTATTAAGAGGATTTGTCCAAACTATCAAGATAGGAGATATTTTAGGGTGAACTGGAAAGCAAAATAAGTGTGTGTCTGTGTATGGTGTATAACAATTGAGAAGGTTTTTTTTAAATCTGCTTGGTTTTTTTACATTAAACATTTCTAATGTGATCAAAACTAATAGTAAGCAACATTAAAAAACCAAACACAATCAGGTCATCTTTATAGAACAACAAAAAATCATAAAAGGCAGGTCACATACATATTTTTTTCTTCTTGCAGTTAACCTTTAAGATAGAATTCAAGACATGCCTGGCCTTCCTAACACCGGGGAAGCAGCATCTAGGAAAATATTGATAAATATACTGACAAAGGTGGAAATCCAACAATAGTATTGGAAGGAATTTTTAGTAAACAAGAGCCTATCTTTTTCAACCTTTGTGTAAGATAGGCCACTAGAGATGACTGTACGAGACAAAATTATTGCTTTAAGAATAAAGATACTCCATATAAGACACCTCACAAGCTCACGAGGATTAAATACTGATTTTACTCTCTTTCAAGAGAGCCTTCCATGATATTACTTATTGTAGAGGAAGTAAAGAAAACTATTCTGCACTGCTAATCTATGTTAGAGAATATTGCTTGGTAAAAGGAGATGGAATTACAAATAAAGCTCTTTCTTAGAAAGACTCCTATAGATTGGATCAAGGTAGCAAACCTGGAAGGTTTTTCAATTCTTTTTCCTAACTTTTCTGGACCCATATGTCATAAATGGCCAAGGGCCTGTGCACAAGTCACAAATGCCACATATATATCTCAAATACAGACAGGCATATTCATCATGAGCTCTGGATCATCTTACATATACAGTTTTGCCAGTCTTTTTCTTAACTCTTTGGTAAACACACACTCACATCTTGCATAGTACTATTCTGATAGAAATGACACTTCATCATTAACTACACTGATACTATATTCAGTTAAATTCAGTTAATTTGAAAAAAATATGGAACCAGACAGAAATGTATTAATTCATTTTCACATTGCTTAGATTTCCTGAATTTTTAATATGCAAAGCCTGAAAGCAGTAACTACATGCAATTCAGAAAATAAAAACAATTTAAGCCATTCTTCCTTTCTGCCTGAAGAAAGCTTTATTGCATACTGGAACTAAGTCAAATAAAAGCACAAGAGATCTGTTACATATAAAAGCATTTGTATAAGTTCCCTACTATAAAGCTTATATAATAACTTTCTTCAAGACCACTTCAAGATATAGGACATTTTTCTCTGAAGTTGTAATGAAACTTAGGGAAAATCCAGAACATATCCAAATACCTATAATAATGATTTTGTTGCTTAAGAGAATATGGACAGAATGGAACTCAGGTACAAAAACAATGAACATCAATTCACACATCCAAAGCTTGTACTTTAGAAAACACAGATATATATAATGCCCATCATTTTAGGCATAATTTTAAAATCATTATATTACGATACAGAAGTACAGAAAAGAAAAGAAAAATACAGAAGTAGAAAACTACCAAGAAGTGTAAGGTTCATTCTTAAAAAACACATTTGCAGAAAACAACAAAAACGGGGTTATTTACTAGTAACTGTTGTTCTTCGACATGTGTTGCTCATATCCATTCCAATTAGGTGTGTGCGCACCCCGTGCACAGATTCCCGGAACCTTTTTCCTTAGCACACCCGCAGGGCTGGGTGCAGTGCCCCCTGGAGTGCCGCGCTTATGTCGACTCCAGCAGCGGGGACGGAGGGTGGGTTTGGTATGGATATGAGCAACACATCTCGAAGAACAACAGTTACTGGTAAGTAACCCTGTTTTCTATCTTCGAATAATTGCTCATATGCATTCCAATTAGGTGATTAAGTAGCCATACCCTTGGCGGCGGGTAGGAGTCACTGGCGAGCAGCTCTATTCAGCACGGCCCTGCCGACTGCTGCATCGTCCCTCGCCTGTTCAACAATGGCGTAGTGGGTCGCAAAGGTGTGCACCGACAACCAGGTCACTGCTCTGCAGATGTCCTGAAGAGGCACGTTCTCTAGGAAGGCTGCAGATGAGGCCTGGGCTCTGGTCGAATGTGCCTTCACCGGTCCTGGCAGGGACACTTCCGCCCGTTCATAACAGGTCTTAATACAGGTTATGATCCATGATGAGATTCGCTGGGTGGAGACGGGAGAGCCCTTCATCCGGTCTGCCACTGCTACGAACAATTGCGTAGATTTTCGGAAGGGCCTGGTTCTCTCCAGGTAGTATACCAGGGCCCGTCTGACATCCAGTGAGTGCCACCTTCGTTCGTCCGCCGACCCATGCGGTTTAGGGAAAAACACAGGGAGGAAGATGTCTTGATTATAGTGGAACTGGGACACTACCTTGGGCAGGAAGGCCGGGTGGGACCGCAGCCTGACCTTATCTTTATAGAAAACAGTGTATGGGGGCTCCGATGTCAATGCTCTTATTTCGGAGACCCTTCTGGCCGATGTAATGGCCACCAGGAAGGATACCTTCCATGAGAGGACCAATAGGGAACATGTGGCCATGGGCTCGAAGGGGGGTCCTGTCAGCATGGAGAGGACCATGTTTAAATCCCAGGGAGGAATGGGGTCCCGGACCTGTGGAAACAGCCTCTCCACCCCCTTGAGGAATCTGACAGACATGGGGTGGGAAAATAGGGAGCGCCCCTCAGTCAGCTGATGGAAGGCTGAGATGGCCGCCAGGTGTACCTTCAGGGAGGCCAAGGCTAGGCCTTGGATCTTAAGGTGCAGAAGGTATTCCAGAACCACCTGTATGGGCGAGCAGTCTGGGGAGATACCCTTAGCCTCCGCCCAACCAGTAAAGCGCCTCCACTTTGCCCGGTACGTGACCTGCATGGAGGGTTTCCTGCTACCCAGCATAATGGCTTCTGCGTCGGCTCTTGGGGCCTCTTGACCGCCCCCGGTGCCGCAGTGCCGAGGCGTTCGACGACCGAGAGTCGGAGCTCGGAGGGGATGGGCTCTCCACCCTCCGTGACCGTCTGGGTGAGGATCGGGAGTGATGTTTCCTCCACCCACCGGGGCCACCCAGCACGGGTTTGCCCCGAGACGCAGGTCCCTGATCCCTCGGCCGAGGGGGGGACGGAAGCGTTGGCAAGGCCATGAGGGCTCTTGCCCCGGCGAATGCCTCCGGCGTCGACGGTCCTTGTAGGGGCGCTCCCCCACCCCCAGGAGTCGGGGGAGGCTCCCTACGAGGAGACACCGGTGCCGGAGGAACCTCCACGGCACGTGGCTGGGGTGTCTCCTGAACATCTCCCTGCTTGGCTGGTCACAAGGAGGAGTCTGTCGAGGGGATCTCAGACCGCTTCTTCTTCTTAGTCGGCACCGAGGATTTCGGTGCCGCTGCCAGTGCCGGAGGTGCACTCTGCACCGAAGAGATGCTCGGTGCCGGAGATCTCGACGGCTCGGAGGCCAGGCGTAGCGCGGACTCCATAAGTAAGGCCTTCAGTCTCGCGTCCCGTTCTTTTTGGGAATGGGGCTTGAATGACTTACAAATGCGGCACTTGTCTTTTTGGTGCTGCTCTCCGAGGCAACGAAGGCAGCGATCGTGAGGGTCACTCACTGGAAATTGCTTGGAGCAGAGAGTACAACTCTTAAAGTCCATAGAGCCAGGCATGGCTCCGCAGGAGCCCTTAAGGGCACTTAACAATTAAACAGTCACCTACTGACTTTTTTGGAATAACAAAAACTAAGTTAACAACTACTGATGTTCTAACAAGAACGATAAGCTAAGGACTGCTGCTTGCAATAGCAAGGGGCAGAAGTTCCAGCAACCGTCAGAGGCGGAAAGAAGGAACTGGGGACCCGCGGGGTCGGAAGTGCCCTATATACCGCAACATGAGCGCGGCACTGCACCCGGCCCTGCGGGTGTGCTAAGGAAAAAGGTTCCGGGAATCTGTGCACGGGACGCGCACACACCTAATTGGAATGCATATGAGCAATCACTCGAAGATAGAACAATCGTACTACTTAGCCACCCAATAACTGCCCAATTAACATTTACACAACATTCCTTTCAAGAATTTATGTCCATCCATATGATTATCAATGGAAGTGCAGGTGGTCAATAATTTTCAAAAGAAGGGGTGAAATCCTGCCCCCACTGAAATCAATAGGAGTTTTGGCATTGACTTAAGTGGAGCCAGAATTTCCACACAGACCATTTAAAATAAACACTGTGATATACCGAGGGCAGCAGCAGACTACACAACGGGAGGTACATCAGCCCCAGAATGATCAGGGCTTTATTCCCTGCAGCCTAACCAGGGGCAGTATCAGTATAACACTGGGGACAAGCTGGAGTAAGCAGAGGTGCTGTGCGGTGCAGAGCGGCCAGGTGGGGAAGAGCGGAGGAACCCCAATGGAGGTACTGGGCCCAGCAAGGGGCAACACGGACACAGGGCCTGAGAGGCCAGCAGGACTGAGGGGGGAAAGTAGCCCAGGGGAAGAGGCTGTGGCTTCAAAAAGACAGAGCCAGCAGTCAGGCCCCTGGGCTGGGACCTGGAGGAGTGGGTGGGCCCACGTCCCTACCCCCCACCCCCAGGGAAGACAGGGTGACTGGCACTTTCCTGGCCCCCAGCAGGAGCAAAGCACGAGATCCACTAGAGGGAAGCCGGCCATCGGCCACAATACCTACATGTGGATTGGGGCCTAATCCACATTTAAAATTTGTGGCACTATTATCTAAACAGAAAATAAAAAAAAATTTAAAAATTTGGGGGGAAATGTGAATGTGTGCTTTCTCAATATTTAAAATACATTAAACTATTGCATCTCTAACAGTATATTTTTATGCAATAACTGATAGTACTTCATATTGTGAGAGTTTCATGTGTAAGTTCTAGTTCCGGTATTCTACATATATCCCATGATAGCAAATCATATATGTTAAACTAAGGAGTTGTAAATTTCAATACAGACTGCTATGCTGCTGTAGTAATTTCACGGTACTGGAAATGAACAGTGAAAATTTTCTAACTATTTAATATATAAGCTAGAAGGCTTTAGAATCTACATGGTCCAAAAGAGAATAAAAACACTCTTTATAACAGCCCCCACCAGTAGAAAGTCAAATCAACACGTAAAGAAAAATCATACTTCATGTATTATATTCTCCAGAAGCCCTATAGTATTCTGCATGAAACAAATGCCAAACATTTTTTAAAAAACGTTTGTAAGAATAACAATGATTCCTATTAGAGACAACTGTAGAAATTTAACAACTTTCCCACGTAACAGTAAAAAAACAAAAACAAAAACCCAAAACCCTGATCATTATGAAAAAGTTACAGACATGAGATGATTACAATTCAAATAAACATACTTGTAACATTTTGAAGTGCATAGTTCACATCTCATATGTTAAATTCATCGCAACAATCTATTGAAACATAATAAAAATATACCTTGCATTCTTGGAAGATTTGTAAATATATAAATGTTTTTTTAATCTAATTTATATGTTTTGTTTGTCTGTACGGAGTTTAGCATAAATGCAACACAAGCACCTTCAACTGAGAGTGGGCAAAAGCTCTGTGTTTAGAATGTACCTTAGACTTATCACACAGAATGCATACTGGAAGCAGCTATAATTCATATTGATTTTCGCATTCTAAATTACAGATGGATTTTGTTCCTATACATGTTTATATGTAAAACTTTCCAAACAAATTAAACAATGTGACAGCATAAAACAAACATAGGGCACCAAGGACAAAATTGTGACTCAGTCAAAAGTTTCTAAATTAAGTTCATTTACTATCAGACCATAAATATTCATAAGTGTCATTCACACAAACCCGAAATCTTAAAAGTGAGTAAAAATCAACCTACCTCCAATGAAGCGGAGGATCTGACCTTGAGTGTTTGAATGCCTGAACAGAACACTAAACTGTTGGAAATAATATTTATATTCCTTTTGTATTTCAGATATTCCTTGCAATACTGAAAATGCTAACAGCCCTGAAGGGCTGAAACATTATTTAAAACCCTACTTCTTGAAGTACTGAATGGCTCAGGATACTGATAATGGAACAGGCAACATTCTTCCTTCTAGGTCATTCACTTATATTTTTCCTAAATCAGACTCTTGTAGAATAAGCCCCCGTGACAGCTGGTAGCAGAGTAGGATACAGCCCAAGATCCATTTAGAGATCCTCTGGGAAGACACAGCTTGACCTTGGAGTCCTTCTGCTATGGCAGGAAACAGCCTAGGTGATTTTGATTGTTTTTGTCCTTCGTAGGTTAAAAAGCCAAGTCTCATCACACAACAAGGTCCCTTCTCCTCCTCAGATGCATAGGTTTTGGAAAAAAAAGCACAGGTAAGTGGAATGACTGGTTTAAGCAGAACTCCAAAAGTACCTTGGAGGTGAACTTCGGATGTAGTGATAATGAAACTTTGTCCTTACTGAATATAGTGTATGGCACATCTGCCATAAAGGCTCTGACGTAGTGGCCATAAGTAACACAATTTTCATTGATAGGTGAGCCAACAACATGTGGCTAGTGGTTCAAAGGAAGGCTTAGTGAGTGCCAAAAGTACAAATTTTAAGTCCCATGGAGCACCAGGCTTCCTTATAGGCAGGAAAGTTCTAATTAGGCCTTTCAAGAATGTTAGTGAAAGTGAGGTCAAACTGAGTAACCATGTGATAATGAACAGCCTGCACTGATTACTGTCAAGTGGACTCTTATAGAACTTAGGGACAGGACAGTCCAGTTGTTTTGCAAGAAAGAAGATAGTCCAAAATTAGGGGAATGTCTACTGACTCAGGAGATGTGTTTCTGCTATGCCCAGGTGGGAAAACGCTTCCACTTTGCTGAATAGCAGGTTTGCACAGCTTCAGAGCAGAAACTTTCTAGGGTTGATGTCCGCCCGAAAACCAAGACATAAGATGAAGTGGTTGGACTTGGGATGCTTTATCCGGATCTCTCTTGGGTCAAGAGATTGGAAAAGGAATGGATGCTGATCAGAAGACGAGATGACATGAGATTTCTGAATCAAAATTTTATGGGCCAATTGGAGGTGATGAACATGACTCATGCTCTGTCCTGTTGAATTTTCCATAGGATTCGAAATAGGAGTGGTAATGCAAGAAAGTCCATTAGATATCCTGAGCAGAGGAGAAGGAGAGCATCGCCCTTAGAATGTAAACCTAAAGTTCCCATGGAATGGTAGATATTGCATTTCCTGTTCATTTGAGAGGTAAAAGATCTCATGTGGGAGTGCCCTATTGACCAAAAGTACTGTTCACTACCAGTTTGTATATTTCACACTCAGATCAATGGCAAAATGCCTGCTGAGAGTGTCTACCAACACATTCTAAATTCCCGGAAGGTAAGCAGCCAACAGGGTGATTCAGTTCCTGATACACCAATTCCATAGGATGACAGCTTCTACACACAGGGATGGATTGCGCCCGTCTTTGTTTGTTGATGAAAAAAATGGTTGTCAGATTGTCTGACATTATGAGGATATGATGGAACTAGATAAGTTGCCAAACGGCCTTGCAAGCTTTTCAGACTGCCCAAAGTCCCAGAAGATTGAGGTGCATCCTTTTTTCCTGGAGTGTCCAAGTGCCCTGTGCCATATGGCTAATCATGTGAGCCCTCAGTTCAAGAGGGAGGTGTCCACAATGACCGTCTTATCCAGTGAGTGAGATAGGAAAGGAATGCCCACATATACTTGATGGGGATCATTCCACCACATTAGAGATGATGGCTATTCTGAAAGGAAATGTCTCTATGATATCCATGCTGTGGTTAGTTGGTGAATACACGGTTTGTAGCCACACATATAGCCAATGTAAGTGGAGTCTGGCAAATGGAGTAACGTAAGTGGATGAAGCCATGTGTCCCCGGAAAGAAAAGTTCTGATTGGTGCTCGAGGGGTGCACATAACCTGGTTGTTGGTGGCACTAAACTGTCCAAGGTAGATAAGCTCTTGCCATAATTGAGTCTAAGGTCACCCCTATGAAATCTATGGATTGTGTCAGATAGACTTTTCCAAGTTCACACTGATTCCTACAGAGGATAGGAGATGAAGCATTAATGAGGTTGACACACAGGCCACTTGATGTGTCCTGGCAACAAGAATCCAGTTGTTGAGATAAGTGAAGACAGTGAAGTCGTTCTGTCTGAAATGAGCTGCTACTACCAGAAAGACTTTGGTGGTGGGTGGTGGTGGCAGTAAGGCCAAATGGGAGCACCCTCTATTGGACGTGATAGGGGCCCTCAATGAATCTGAGAAACCACCTGTGAGCAAGGTGAAAGTCCATGTGAAAGTATGCGTCCTTCATAAAGAGAGCTGTAAACCAAATGTCCTTTTCCAGGGATGGAATTATTGATGCAAATGTGACCATGAGAAATTTCAGCTTGTGAAAATAGTGATTTGAGATTGGATCTCCAACCGCTCTTCTTTTTGGGTACTAGGAAATACATTGAGTAAAAGCCTTTTCCCTGCTGCTTGAGAAGTACCTGCTCTATTGCTCCTTGCTGGAGGAGGGACTCCACTTCCTGCCTGAGAATCCCCTCATTAGAATGCTCCCTGTAAAGGGACAGAGATGCAGGTTTTGGAGGAGGCAGGGAAGTAAACTCAATCGCACTGTTAGATTGGATGATGTCTAATGCCCACAATTCCATTGTTATAGCTCTCCAGGTGTGGAAAAAGTGTGTTAAACATCACCCAAAGGATATGTAGGGATAGGTAGTGGTGGCATTCTTGACAGTTTGCAGCTGTTGAACTCCCATCAAAAATATCTCTTAGCTGGGGGATGGGGTTGAGCTGGTGCTGAATATGTAGGAGGTGCAAGGAAATAAGACTTCTGTACCTTTTGTCTCTTACAAAGAGGATTGTAAGATCACTTATGACAAAACTGTTGAGTCAGTCTATGATTGTAGGGCTGTCTGTTATATTTTCTTTTTGGTGATGGTTTAAATCCTAGGGAATAAAGGGTGGCCTTGGAATCCTTTAGAGTATGTAAGTGCTCATCTGTCTTCTCACTGAAATGGTGAGCTTCAGTGAAGGGCCAGACCTCCAGTCTGGGGTTTGGACCCCTCTGGAAAATCCCAAAGCATGTAGCCAAGACTCATGGCACATTACTATTACCATGGCCACTGCCATGGCACATTACCATTACATTACCATTACCATGGCCGCTGCCATTGACCTGGATCATGTATCTGCTGCATCAATTGCTAATTGAAGCGCAGCTCTGGCCATCAGCTTACCTACTTCAACAAGAGGTTGGAACTAATCTCTGTCTTGCTGTGGCAACTTATCTACAAAGCCTGTGAACTTGGAATAGCTCAGACAGCCCTATTTAGCCAACAGCACTTGACAATTTGCTATTCTGAACTGAAGATTGATTGCTGTGAAGACTTTTCTTCCCCACAAGTCTAGACATTTAACCTTCTTGTCAGAAGAAGTGGATTTTGGGATATCATCTCTGTGGTAGCCTGGACAACCAGAGATTTAGGTGGGGTATGGGTAAAGATAAATTCTGCTTCGTTGGCTTGAACAAAAAAGAATTTTTCTGCCTCCTTGGAGATAGGGATGCATGTGGCTGGTGTATCCCAGACTGCTCTAGCAGGTTCCAGAATAGCTTCATTAACTGAAAGTGCTATTCAACTGTATCCAGTAGTTTGCAGTCTATCTAAGAGTTTGTGCTGAGGATCCTGGACCTCCTTTAGGGAGATCTGGAGCTCCTCTGCCACTCTGTGCAATAATTCTTGGAACCAATTATGGTCATCTGGAGGGAACAGAGATGCTAGGGTGACTGCATCATTGGGAGATGAACTAGACAATCTTGTTGGTAATGGCGGAACCGGTTTGTAATCTTCCTCTTACATATGGTCAGGAGAAAGCTCTGGCTGTTTCCTCAAAGAGGAATGGTTGAGTGACTCCCTAGCAGAACGCATAGGCTCCCATGTTCCCCAGTACAGCCAGTAAGCTGGATCAGAAGGGGATTTTGGAGGTCCCCAAGGCATGGAGTACCATTGGTCCCGAAATAAATGCCAAGGTGGAGGTTGGTACCAGTAGATTCTGGATCTCCTGTTTAGGCTAGAATTTCTTGGAGGATGAGATCATGGTTCCTCTGGTGGTTTCGAGTCTCCCAAGGAAGAGAAAATTGGGTCCAGGTACATAGACAGTACTGATAGAGGAAAAGTAAGTCTGGTAGATGGATGACGGGGTATATTTGTGTCATAGCCAACATCCCCTGGTGGAATTAAGATCTCCCTAGTGAGAGAAGGTCCCGATGAGGGGGGAAATTGAGGCTTGGGAAGAACAAAAACATATTCTCTGACTCCATGTGCATGCAGCACATGTCCAGCCACAGTGGAATACACATAGGGGCCAGTACTGAAAGAAGAACTTCAGTTTCCACTACTATCAAAATGACTATATTCTGGTGTAGTAAAAGTTTCTGACCACCCTGGACTGCGAGGGGTCCAATCTGCTTGTGTTGATGGGGTCGGAGGAGGGAAGCACTGTGTTAATGGTGCATGAGACAGGGACAGTACTGTGGGTGATTGAGGCTCTGCTGGAACTGACGGAATTAGATGTTTCAGCTTAGATGATACCAGTAGAATCAGTGTGACTGTTACAGGATCCAGTATTGATAGAACCCTGGTTTTAGGGGCTTTTGTGTCAGAACTTCCTAAGTCTCAGGGCCGTAAGTCCTTAGGGGCTGAACAAGCAGACTTTTTTATTGTAGGCAGAGTCATACCAGTTGTCTCAAAGCAGACTTAGAGGAAGACCTGTTCTTAGGATTGTGTGAATATTCACTGCCTTCACGAGACCTCCATGTCAATTCAGACTGATGTCCCTGAGATCCCTGGGCCTGACTACAGTTTCATGGCCTTCTCCATGGGAGAGTTCCCACACCTTAGGCATATGGCCTGGGAACGAGTGACAGATAATGCACCTAGCCAAAACGTTTGCCTCTCCCAGACAGTACAGGCAGCTTTGACAGTCATCACTGATCGAGAAGGAACGAAGGCAAGAATCACAATTTTTGAAGCCTGGAGTTCTTGGCATAGTTGTGGAGATAGAGGAAGGTCCCCAAGGCAGGGAATCTATCTAATTAGAAAAAACCCACTGCTAACAAACTAAAAACTTACTAAAACTATTAAAACTGTTAAGAACTATGTACAAAATACACTAAAGGAAAACTTTGAAATATTTACAAATCAAAGAAAAACAATGAAGCAGCAGCTCTGGACACTGGAGGTTCCTTTTCTGGGGCAGGGTGTGATAAGACCGTGAGGCCTCCAGCAGGAGGCCTCAAAGGGCCAGGTATACCCCGTCACAGTCAAAGAATTAAATATTAACTAATTAAGCAAACTCCAACAAGTCCAGTATGTACTTTAAGTTATAATACTCATTACTTTTGCTCTTGCCCGTATGTGCTTTTTATACGGATATTTTCTACACTGTCTAAAAACTAAGAGAAAGCAAACATATCAATTGGTTGTACTTCATAAATACATAATAGTTTAATAATAATAACATTAACAGAAGCACTGTATGAACTAAATGGGATCATTAAGGCCCTGAATATGGAGTACACAGCCATATAAGCCCAGGGTGAGCTCCAGGAAATAATGTCTCTCAGAGACGATAGGGAGTATGAACTCTGCTCATCAGCCAGCCATCATTGCTGGCCAGAGTGGAAGAAGGGGGCAGAAACTAATCTGACAAGATTAGACAACAGGTTGGTAAAATTTCTAGAACCCTATCTGAACTAGTGCTATCCACCTTTACTACCAGTGAAGAAACTGTAAATTATGGGTCCAATTTTTGCTAATGTAGGCATACCATGAGAGACTATTTCTCTCCCATTATGATACCATCAGAGGGGCAATCAACAGAGACACAAGGTAATGCCCCTTTCATTTAAAAGCAAGATCCCATCCTCCCAGGGTGTCTCAATGTCTTTTTTTATTAATCTTCAGGACACGCCACAAGGCCTGGTTTTCCCCTAGACTTTCAAGAATACAGTGATTTGTGGGTTATGGAGTGATTGGTTAAGAGGGAACTGTTTTGTCATCTTGCATTTAATAGATGTTACTACAGAACTTTTTTAACATATAATTTTGGATTTTATTATTATTGTATCTTAAGTGTTATGAAGTGCTTAGGGTTTTGACTATATGCTTAGCTATAATCAAAATAAATAAAATGGTTTCAACTTTTTTATGGTTCCTCAGTTTTAACAAAGATATGAAATGAAAGGAAAAATATAAAATGAAAGGAAAACTGTAAGTGTTGAACAAAATCAGTTCTCCTTTCATTTTATTGATTTAAAACATTCATTTGTGAGGGAACAATTCAATGAAGAATGTAAGTGATAACATGAATAGTTTATGCCTAATTGTGTTATTTATGTTTTATCATTATTCTTTTATCCTGGTATTTGGCTTAGGCTGCTATATATTACTACACAGAATTAACACTAGAATACACAAGTGATACTACATTTAGATCTGGTACATTCTTCCACAAATATAGGCTAATGCACATTTACCCTTCCAATTTGTTTGAAAAATTTAAGCCATCCCAGCAAATACAATAAATAAACAAACATATTAAAAAAAGACAATTGTCAAAAATATGGAAATATCTCAAAACCTTTCCAAACCAGAATTCCCCACAATACAATATAACCAACACAGTCTATTTTACCAGAAAAAGACTGGGAGAAAAGAGATGACCTTTCCACATTGACCTGAAAGTCAACGAATTCAGGCTTTGGCAGACAAGTATGGGAAGCAAGGACCAAAATTGACAACCCTTCTTCAAAACAACCTTGTCTACATCTCCACCCATTTAAGCCAAAGAATTAGTTCAAGCACCTCATCTGACTTCAACTGTTGTCTTATCATATGAAGAAAAGATCATCTCTGAGGCACCTAGGACTTAAACCTAAATTTAGAGTACAGTGATCTAAAATATTTACCTTAACACATTAGAAAATAGAATTCAAGTACTATAATACTGATTAAAAGTTATAACAACTATATTATTCATGTACTTACTTAAAACATACCAACCTGTTCCAGTGCCTGTATTTTGCTGTCTTTGACTTGCAAAATTTCTAATACTTTCCTGTCCTTGACTTCAGCTTTCTGCTTTTCTCTAGATACAAAAATAGACTCTTTATTAGTCATAATTTGCAGTTAATCATTTGAATTTTTCATGTCCTGATAATGAATGTCATTTTAAAGCACAGAAAATTAAATTATCTAAGGTTGACAGCCCTTGTAGAATTAATCAGGGAGCATATGGCAAGTGACAGCAAATTACACTGGCAAACAGCTAAGACAACTTTATTCTAAAGAAACAGGAGTACCAAGACTGGAAATATCATAAAAGAAAACCTAAAGTAATCTGCAGTGTTACTTCCAAAAGACATGGGGTCTATTCAACTATATATTGAGCAAACTCTTTTTTCCTGCTAGCAATCCAGAAACCTTAATTTCGCTGATCTCACACTCAACTTGATGGCATTTTTCTGTTTGTCTGTAACACAGTAACTTTTGAATGCTACATCCAATCAATACCAACATTTCAGGTAATATTCTAGTCATCAGTTGGCAGGACCCTATTGATTTTGGTGAAAATCGGAAAACTAGATGCACAGAGCACTGGCATCTGGTTAGCAGACACATCAGTTGTAATCAGATCTGCAACTATCTATATGTCAATGAACTGGTTGAAGGAGCCATTAAGACTTTCTATCATAACACTTCTGCCTTTCATCTCAATTGACTTTACGATGTTAACACTCTCTCTCCCCACCAGAAGTTGGTCAAATAAAAGATATTACATTACCCACCCATGTCTCTCTAATATCCTGGGACCAACATGGCTACAACACCATCATATATAACATTCTCAATACTTATCTCCCAGACGGAAAAAAAATAATAATGGAAAGAAAGGAATGGAAAAGCATACAGAGCCCCTCGCATGGGGGAGAGATATGAGGACCCTGGTAGCTGGGGAGAGGAGAATGGGGGGACAACACAGAGATCCTGACATGAAGAGGAGTGGGATTGCAGGGAGTACCTGACATAGAGGGAGATGGGAGGTAGACATACAGGGAGCTTGTGGGAGGTAATGGAGGAATACGAGGAACCCCTGGTGTATATAATGAGTTTGGCCTATAAGGTGTGTAACTCTTCCTAGTTCCATATTGGAGAATTAAAAAAAGGATAGCACATATTGTGTCACAAGCCTATTTTTTCTCAACATACACAGGAGTTATATTCTAAGGCTGTCAACAATGGAGATTTTTGGCTCAAAATGTACTGACCCCTAGTGCTTTCTAACATGGATGTCCTCTCCAAGTCCCAGGAACGCTAAAACTTCCAATCTGATTCTGATTGCAGAGTGTTAACTCTATACTGGAAAATTTTTACACTGAGTAAGCATCTTTGAAGATCCAAAACATATGTTTGTCAGTGTGAACAAACTTCTACTACCTCAGCACAAGAAGTTGTGAGCCAAATGGTTATTTTGGTGAGAATTAAGCATTACAAGAACTCAGTAGATCTACTCATTTTGTTTCAGACTCATATTTAAAAGTAGAGTGTTATCTACTTTACTGACTTTCTAGAATAAATCTAAAAGGTTTCTAGAATTAATGCAAAAGGTTTTTAAAAGATAATCAAGCAATATCATCAAACACACACTGGAGAAGAGGGGGGCATGGATTGTGAGCAGCACAGTCTCTTTTATGGGTGGTAAAAGTAGCACATTGTGACTCTCCATATTTTATCTTGTGTCTATGCTTTGATACTTTTGTAAAAAACTGTGACTTTTGCAAAATGTATGTATTTTCTTTGTAGAATGAATTGCTGACTCTTAGTGAATTAATTTTTAAGAGTTGTTATTATTAAACAATCTATTCTATAACAACCAGAAATAAACCTTTAATTAAAACAATAATGAAACAAAACTTTAAAGTCACACAGTGCAAATGGACAGCAGAACACAAATGGAGGTGGGAGGTTAATTCACAGGTACGTAAAGGTGTTGCCTCTGCCTCTTCTTATTCTTGAGCCTTCTGTTGTTGAGTGTTAGGACTCAAAATCATAAGGGACATTATTTGGCTCAAAAGAGCTGGTTTCCCAAGTGCAAATGTTCTCATTGCCCTGAGCTTGGGCCTGGGAATGGAATGGCCTCTGAAGCACAGCTGCAGGGGTAGGGAGGGGAGTAGATCCTGATGTTCCCAGTACCTTGCACTGTCCAGGAGCTGCAGAACATGGCTGTGTCCTGGTTTAGGGCATTGAATTGCCTGCTGCCATCACAGCAACATATGCTCCAGCAGAGCATTCTGGCTCTGCACTGCTTCAGGAGTTGTCGCTGCACCTCTCTCTCTCTTTCTCCACAGAGATTTTTACTATTGTCTTACACGGTCTCTGGACACTCCGCCAATCTTTCTGGATAGTTCAATTTCTTTTTCCTTCTCCAACTTAGTACAGGCTCCACGTCTCCATTGCTTTCATGGGTTTTGAGAAGTCTGCAATAAGATCTGAGAACATTGTATCCCGAGTTTGGTGTTTTTTCCCCCCTTTGTTTAGCCAATCACTCAGCTGTTGATAAAGACCCTGTCCTTGAGGATCTGGATGCTTCAGGTGTAGATGATGGGGGAGTAAGAAGAAAAACAAGTAGTTATTGTTCATATTCCAGAAAGGCTATGATAGCATTTTTTAAAATGGGCATTTCTGATTTCCCCTCCCAGAGATTTTTCTCAGTCTTAAAGTAACCTCAGAGATGGCAAATGTGCGTGCATTAGGAAGAGTAGATTGGGATTTTTGGCTGTGCCGTATATTCTGTTTGGATTTGCCTTGGAAGCTGGGGAGGAAAAAGGGGGTTGGGAATTATGTTCTTGGTTTGGCTTTGCAGTTTTGCTGTGCTTTAGAGGTACTTTAAGTATTGGAGGGATTAGTGGGGAGGCATCTGGGGGACAAGCTGGATAGCAATCCCCTCTACATCTCCTTTAGGCTGTACTTACAGTCAATGACATTACACTAAGGCTGGGGACAAGGAAGCAGAGGATGGCCTCATTCAAAAAGGCAAAAGGCAGACCAGTGAGATACGCTGTAAAGTTAATCACTAAGGTGGTGCCCCCAAAAGTGCTGCAGGAGTGGAAGTCAATTGCAAGCTATATTGGGTGGAATGACCATATAGCTATCCCACATAATGTCTGGACCAAAATCAACCAATTTCTCAGCCTTAGATTCTGCTTTATTTCCCCTGAAGACATGGTGAAAGTGCACAGAAAAATAGATAGGATTCTGCACTGATTGTTTGAAGTATCCATTGTTCCCCATTTTTCTCTATGTAAGCCTGTGAAGACCCATTAAGAGCTTTACTATCCCTAAGGTAAAGCTTTTTTCCTGTAAGAATATGTGTTATAGGGCATTTATATCTCAGCAGGGAGCTGAAGTCTTTAGTACCTGTATGGACATGCAATTCCCACGTCTACCTCATGTAAACTGAGAACACTAACAAAACTTCTTTTTCCTCTAAACACTGTCTCAATACCATTGAATTTTGCACAATTTAATGTTTTCATTGTTTGAATATGTCACAGAAAGGGAGGAAGGAAGTGAGTAGAGATTGCAGCTGCACCATCCTGTTGGCTGCCATTTTGAGTTAGATTCACCAACCAGTCACAAACAATTCTCCTGATTCCCCATACTGGTTATCAAGAAGCCCCAAAAAAGAAATACACACTCTTTTATTGCATATCAGTCTCTGGCTTTCAATCAGCAACTAAGTCCAGTAATGAGAAGTTATTTAAGAACTTTATTCACTTTGCCAAAATGTTCTCCTGATCCCCAAAGGGTCAGCCACATTACCAAATCAATATTAGTTGGGATCTTATCCAAAATATCATGCTGCCAGCCAATCCTTTGGTGTCTAAAACTAAAGGTTTATTATAAATGGACAGAAACAAAAAAGAGGTGAGATGTTAAATGGTCAAAGCAATCAGATACATACAAATGACTTCAAAGTCCATATATATCAGATTCTTAGTACATTGTGGAGTTTGCAGGCTTGTACAGTTCCTCTGGAGAACATCCGGTACCTGGATGGGTCTCAGTTCTTTGTTTCACAGCTTCAGATGTAGAGTAGTTGATCCAGAGATAGGAAGCAGGAATGAAGACAAGATGGAGATGGTGCCTGCCTTTTATGTCCTTTTGCTATGTGGCCTGTTTCAAACACTAAGCCCACAGCACATGTGCATGGAAAAGCACATAGAGTCCCCATCCACAGGCATGTCCCTACATGTCCTTCTGACATATAGGCATAGCCCTGGCTTCCCCTTGGACTTTTGTATTGTATAGTATGGCCCTTGACTGGCCCTCAATCAAGCTGGACAGTGCTGAGGTTAAACTGTTGGGGGTGTCACCAGTAGCATAGCACAAGCTTTAGATACAGAAATATCACACATATTCATAGCCTACAATACAAACATGATACACACATATAGATGAGATTATCATATTCAGTAAATCATAACTTTTCCAATGATCTCTTGCATGGCATGTTCTGCAAGTTTGGTTGTAATTTTGCAATATTGATATCAACAATATTATAAATGGTCACTCATATTCCAGACAGCAGCACATGTGCATGTGCCCTTAGTGGCATGGGCTTGTAAATGGTCAATGGTCAGGGCTTTAATATGAGACAGAAGTCATGTACCTAGCCAGAACAGCTGCCATTCTGAAAATGGGGGTGGGAAGGAGGGCAAACGGACACCATGGGGTGAGAAAGGGAGGCAGAGGCTCCAGACTTGGAAAAGCTCTTAGATCACATCCGCCAAAAATGGCGTCAATCCTGCTGCACCTGGAACACAAGCTAGCACAGTAGTATAGCATAATAGTAAATTGTAAAGATAGATACTTACGTGACCAGGTTCCCTCGATAGGATCTGTTCCTCAGTCCCGGCCTGGGTTTCTGGCTGGCAATGAGACTCACTTCCTACACAGCCGCCCTCAGGGACCCGAGTCACAAAGGGATCCTCCTCATGTTCTGCCTCCAATAACTGTTGCTGCTCATCCTTGTGGGGGGAGGGGAACCACAAGCTCTTTGGGTCTGCTCCTCAGGTTATATTTCCACTGCCGGACCTTGTCCTGGTATCCATGGTTTTAATTTAAGTCCTTCTGAGTTGTTTGCTCTTTTTCCAGCACTGGTTGGCCTCCTGGCTGTGACCCTTGCAAACATCAGCTTAGCAATGTTCCCAAAAAGATCTTTATTTTGGTGGCTGGCCACAAAAGCTTGCTGCACCAATGTTTTTCCACAGATGGCGGGTCTCATCTAGGGTCTCAGCATGTTGGAAGGCTTTTGAAGTAATATCACAGCAATGCTGTTATATTTGAATCCAGGAGCAAATGGGCAAATTCTGACCATGAGCCAATTTTTAAATGGGGGGGGGGGGGGCATCTGGTCAACTGGATCCTATAGCAGCAGAGGGCACACAGTGTAGAATAGCAATTGGAGAACTGCCAAGTTAGTGCATGGCAGCATTGTGCACACATGAACAATACACCAACTTAAGTCAATTCAGATTGAACTTAATACATTTTGAAAGAGGATTCCAGAGCTCATGATAAATGCAGAGTTGGTGCATTGTAATGAATTGTCTCATGTGTATACAGGCATTTTCACACCAGTTAGCAATGAGTATTTTTAAAACGTGGGGTAATAACTAGTTTGTTTTAATAAAGTTTTGCAATCATAACTTGAAAATGTATAAAACCTGCATTCAATTTGACTAATTGATATGAAAACCTGATAGGTGGGGGTGGATTTCCTAAGCCCCAAAAGAACTCTGCAGCTTTTGTTTTTATTTTAAAGAGGAAACTAGAAACAAATGAACAAAACAACTAAGAACGAAACTAGAAAACAAGCTTCACAGGAGACTTTGAAAAGTAGCGTGCACAGCTAATTCTAGTGTTTTATCGGTAGTCAAGTATTTATGAAGCCCTGTAACTTTAGAATTAAACTACACCAGAGAGGTTTTAAGAATGAAAAGTTTGGGATTAGACAGAGAGAGAAAGAGTCCTGTATTATCACTGGAATGGGATTGTAGATTATATATCTAATATACACCCACATACACAAATACCTGAGATTCCAACAGCATAGCTAATAAAACGCAGTACTTTCCCCTAATCGTTGGTTTCTAGTTCAACTAGTGGCCCTTTAACAAAATTTGCAAGCAATGAGGTTTATAACACAGATTCAGTTTCGCAAATGGAAAAAAAATGTTCTTGTCTAATTAATTCAAAATTTTAAGAGTTTTTGTATTCCTTATTCCAGCTACAAAGATAAGACAACATACCATAATCTTGGATAATGCCACCAGAAATGTGCTTCAATTAGTTATCACAAATTACTAAAGAAGAAAACAACTACAATTTGATTACAGTAATATAAACATGCAATGGACGTTAGCAGAAGCTTGCAGCATAAATTAAAGTCTTGTATGGAATTTTTATCAGCAGCTCCTCTGACGGTATAGAATGACTTCCAATACTCATTACAGGGATGTTCCCAAAAGACACACTAGGTAAAACTACCTTATGCTACAGCACTGTAGTATCTTTGGCTCTCTTGCTGCAGTTTAAGGATAAGGTTCAATTAGCATGACTAAAACAAGGCTTGTTCTTTATAAAGTAAATCCGTATAGAGAAAAAAAATCGTTATTGGGTTCCAATAATACACCTTTTATATATTTACAACATATTAAAAAGATTCACCAAAATATGAAAAAAATTCCTGCACTGTCAAGAAGTTGATGATGATCAATGACTGAGAAAAACTCCTGTTTAGCTAATTAGAACCACTGATGAGCAATAATGATCTGAGCTAAGAATATTTGCAGACTTCTTTAGGATGAAAAATGGAGTGAAGAGAGGCTGTCAATTTGTACAAGTTTTAAGCTCCAATCACTTTTCCCATGAGTGCTACCTATTTAAAATTTTTTAACATAGCTGTATTTAGCCACATGGATTATCCACATTCAGCTTTCACCATCCACCAAAAGCCAAAAATCTGTGAAATTATTTTAAAGCATTAACTAATTTTTATTGTTATGGCCCACGCCATATATTATATGACATGACAGTATCATATTTTCTGGGGTTTGGCCCATGTTTAATGAGTTGTCAAAAATGAAATATTAGAGACTATAAGGAAACATTTAACTATGAATGAGGTGCGAAAATAGAATTTGCATTACAAAAACCCACAGATTTTCAAAAGCAAAGTTCAGTGAATTTTTAAAATATTAAATATTCATATAATAAACTTGCAAAACAATAGTAAAACTAATAGAGAAAAGAGAGATTTTGAATACTAACATGCAATTAACCATTCTTCTGGAAAAAATAAGAACATCTGAGCTAAATAAAGATGTGCTATTTTTACATTAATTTAATGACAACAGGTTTAACTAATAAAAAGTCTGAGTGAGCTGTTTATTTTGAAAGCTCTCCACAATTTCATTGCTCATCTCATCTTGATTACCTTATGGGTCACATTTTAATAAGAGCCTATTTTTTATACTCAAGAAGAGCCTCTTTATAAATTTTCTCCTAAATATCTAAGGAAGTTTGGAGATTGAACTGTATGGTCAAATCATGGTTACCTATATTTGTCTCTCAAATTGTAAATTATGAACTATTTCCCCAAACATATGATTTTTTAAAAAAATTAATTTAGAAATTGTGGGGGAGGGAAAAAGAAACTTGAAAGGCTGCAATATTTCAAGCAGAACTCTGTGCCTGCGCAGAACCCATAGCAGAACTGGGGCTTATGCCTAATTTTTCAATTGGAAACTTTATGGTGCCTTTCACTATACACTAAGTGAAAGAGTTGAAAAAAGAGGGCTAATTAATTTTGATGTCCTAATAAATCTCTATTCCTCCTCACTCAGATCCTAGGAGTGTAAAACCTAACACTTAACAGTCAACCCAGATTTTATAATTGCCACACATGCAGTGAATTCCTTTGTTTTTAAATACTTAGAGAATTGTACTTCAAACTGATTTAGAAAACGAGGGGAAAAAGAAAATACATATTTGAATGCCATTCATGCTATGATTTTTAAAGAAAGACCATTTATTTTCTATAACATGATCATGTAGCCTACTTGAATATTTCTTTACAACATGTAAAATTAAGTACATAAATCTTTAAACACAATCAATGTGCTTGCAACCAAAATAGGGAAAAGAAAACTATCATACAATGAAATTCAATTATTTTTCTTAGATTCTAAAAAA
The DNA here is from genome assembly GCF_026122565.2 of Emydura macquarii macquarii. Classification (NCBI taxonomy): domain Eukaryota; kingdom Metazoa; phylum Chordata; order Testudines; family Chelidae; genus Emydura; species Emydura macquarii. The sequence goes on along the minus strand of NW_027131588.1, from coordinate 6,440,618 downwards.
GTTACCAACTTATATAGTATACTACTTGTATTATATCTATTTTACTGAGTGTTTCATAATGGAAAAGTATCATAAAAGAAACTGATTTTTCTTTTTGCATTTACAAGTTCTGTGACCCCATTCAGTAGGTCATTTATTACACACTCTGATTTTAATATAAGCACATAAAAGACTCTTTACACTTTTTATATTAAGTAAGTAAAGCATGAAAATTGTGTCATATTTTGCGGTTAATAATTTTGCAAACATTTTTCATCTAGATACACAAGTCTCTTAGTGTTAAAAAATATCAGCACTTCAGAACAGAATGTTTTAACATCTGCACATCACCAGGGTTTCCCCCAAGGATTTTTAAATGATGCCTGCCTGTGCTGAATAAAGTGCTAACTTGCACCTTGCATTTCAAACTGTGTCCTGAGCAGCCATCCAGTTGGTACAACACCAGCTGAATTCCCACAGGCCACTGTTCACTCAGGCTTGACTGCAATTATCATGTCAATATTTTGTGCTCCGATATGCAGATATGCACACATGCAAGCTGCATAATACTTCCTTCTCCATGGAATGTTGACTTATGTTCAATGTTCTGAGAATTTTTAATGAAATAGGATATTAAACTTTCATCAACTATAGACTATCACAATTATTTGACCTTAGATGCAAAGGTTATACTCTTATACTCTATTATTCTGTCCAGTTTATTGAATGATAACAACTGGGGAATCTACTTAAAACAAAAAATGTAAATTCTAATTTTAATTGTTTTAATAAATTCACATACATGCACACACAGAAAGAAAAAAAATGTAACAGTCCTTTAAAAGGGATGAACTTTTATTTCCTTTCTAGTCCTATTGTCATTCAGTTCCTTTTTCACTGTTTATTTTTATTTTCATAACAGCAGCATGGGAAGAAGGCACAGAAAGCCACCTGCATGATATGTATTAGTCCTTCAAAAAGATGCAAGTGAATGAGCAAATTACATTGTTTTAGTTATTGTTTTAGTTATTACTGAGGTGGAAAACATCAGAGGTGTTTCTCACTTCCAGCAAATCTGACTATTTTGGATTAGTAAATAATCCAACATGACCTGATGCTTCACAGCTCCTTGACAATCTGTGATCAAATATTCTAAATCCATGGTGAATTTAAAGGAAGTAGCAAATTACTCCAAATGATTCTACTATCACCACTTCATTTGTTCCTGGATTAAGGTTGATCTTCTGCTCTTCATCCATCTGTTCATTTTCTTCCAGACATTGAGGCATCTTGGGGATGACAGTGCTTGCATTAGTGGAGATAGAACTGCTCACTGAAGTGCTATGCAAAGAACGTTGACACTGGAATCCAGATTTCTCAGAGAGGTCTCAAATGGTGAAGAGCAGGGGGAGAGTGCTGAGCCTTGCAAGACTTCATTTAAGGTTCTAAGTCAAGAGAAGCAGGAATCCATGGGATCCATATAATAGGAAAAAGTGTATCTACCATAATGCTACCCCATTTACTTCTATTAGGTCTTATATCAATGCCATAGTCAGTGTTGTTAAAAGCCACTCAGGGATCTAGTAGTATCCCCTTTTTTAAAAAAAAAAAAAAAAAAAAAGGGGTGGCAAATCAGAATGAATTGTTGGAAAAATCAATGTCAAGATTTCATGTATAGTAAATAAGAAAAGGCTTAAGGGGGCTTCCATTCAAAAGGTGTTTTTTATATATCTTTTAAAATGTACGGTGATGTTCCACTACTTTATGGACCCTAACTATATTTACAACGTGCCTACATAGATTGACCTATTAACTCAGGACTTTTTAGCACCTTTATTCTTTTTTTTAAAAAAGACTTTTCCTTTTTAATTTTATCATCAAAAATAAATGTTTCAAAAGACAAGTGAACTAGAAATAGCATTCTTTTTACATAATACAGAGATCAATAGTATTTAAAGTAGTTGGAAAGTACACTAACATGAGATATACTTTTACAATGGCTTGTTTGAAAATACCTGGAGGCTTTTACATATCCCAAAGGCTTTTCTCATTTGCACAGCAAAGATAATTTTTTGTTTGTATCTGAATATTAAATGGGGAATGTAGTTACAATCACCGAATAAGAACTGCAAAGAATGCTGAAAAGTAAAGTATCTTCTGTGTATTTCAGGAATTAACACTACAGCCACACTGAGGTCCCAGTTAAATTTTAAAATGTTTAGGGCAGCTGAACTCCTATTTTGGGAGCATGAAAGAATTTTGAAATTTTAAAGTTAGAAATAATGGGACTCCTAATGTTACTAAAACAATTCTAACATGAAACAGAAACAAAGAATTGCACTTTTCCACATAGGTCAGAGAAGATACTAGAATAATGTCATCTAACAATACGAATATACGATTACTAGATTGTAGGACTAGTAATTCCTAAAGTCTCAGTTCCTACCAATTTATGCTTTTCATTTTCTCCTCTTCATTCTATCTTCTCTGTAGTGTGTAAGGTTGTAACTGAGCCCTTAGTGCCTTTATTCTTCCATCTTTTTATCCCTTATATTGTCATTGCTGAAAATTCACCTTCTTCATCCACCAATGAATCTCACTGTATGGTACTGCCAAGCTCATCACATCTTGGGTATGAGAGACACTCTTTCTTTCTAGTTCTTATGATGTGTTCCAGGAAAGGAAATAAGTAGCTGTCCTGTGACCTTAGCAAAACTATGATGAAGACTAGTACCTTAATGAGCACTAAAAGTTAGTTGTTGGCATAAACATATTGGAAAATGAAGGTATGCAAACACTTGTGCTTTTCATCTCATATAGTCCCAGAGAGAAAGAACAAAGAGATTTAACACTTCTCAACCCTGAATCAAGATTTTCTGATGAAGCCAGGGCATAGTGCAAGGCCCATCTAGTTATACAAGGTTTTGGCCACTAGCTGTTCCCAGTGTTGCTTAGGGAATTTTTTCCCCTTCAAGTTTTCTTTGAGTTGACCTTTTGTCAGTTTATATATATTATATATATATAAGTGAAATTTTCAATTAGTGTACTTGCACTTAGAGTCTGGGATAGGTCTATTTTATAATACATACACTTGTTTATGGATGTCAGATTTAATACTGTTCACTTATTCTTTTAGCATTTCAGACAAAAGAGGACAGCTTGATAAAATAATTCTCATCTGGGATCTGTTGCCTTAAATCCATTTCTCTGCATTGCAGGATTCTGAGATGTTGCTGATTGACTCAGTGCTTCTGTCATTTGCTTATCATGTTTACTGAGTCACCTTGTTTCATTATTTCTTAAATCCACATTTCTTTAGTAGAGATGGTAATCTCATATCGTTCCTCTCACAATCCTCCAGCCAGCAGCAGCACCAGGTGGCACTGTGGTTCTGCAGAGTCCCTGGAAACCTTACTAATGGAAAGGGAACATCTAGAGCTGAGACAAAGTGATACAGGCATTTGAGCAGAGATAGTATTCTATTGGTGCTCCTGAAGGAGAGGATAATAGGACAAGCTTTCTGAAAGGACAAGAGATGTGGGAAGACAGAAGAATTAAGGGGTATCTACTTGGGGGCCACAAGAACTCAGAAACTGATGGACAGTGAGAGCTATATATGAAGAGGAAGTTGATTTGGAGTTGTGTGTTTGGGGGGGTACAGTGATGGGGCAGATGGGCCTCACACTGGCAATGAGGGGGACTCAATTGACCCTGATGTCAGACATGGAGAGGGGGTTAAAAGGAGAAGACCTAGCTCATAACAGGGATGACCAGTGTGACACAGAGAACCATTGGTACCAGCTGGCAAAGGGTTCACACTTCTACTGGAACTCCTATCTGGAATAAACAGGGGGATGGATGGAAAGACACCAGAGACTAAACCACAGGGGGTTGTCCTGTATCTGCAGGGAAAAATGGACTTGAAAGAATATAAATAGAATGCAAGGAGGCATTTTGTTATATCCATTCACTGAGAACACGCCTTGAAGAGCGTGAGTATTCCTGAACGCTTGAATTCCAGTTTGACAGCTAGCTCTGTACAAGGCTGAGTACATAGGGGAAAAACTACTTTGTTAAACAGGAAAAGTAACCACTGAAGTAAAATACCCAGGTTTGCATTTTATGATTTTCTTTTTGGGAAACCATTTCTGCTTTCACTTGTTATCCTTACTCACTAGTTCTTAAATCTTAGCCTTTGATGATAAACTTATGATTGTTTTCACTATATCTCAGTGCTGCAAAATAATATAGGAGCTGATTCTCAGCTGAACCAAACCAGCTTGTGTATATCTGTCCCCTTGGGGATAGAAAACCTGGTAATAACTGAGTGTCTAGAGACAGGGGGTGGATACTACACGGGGGATAATTTGGCGGGGCTCGGGGGGCGGGAGAGGGCACCTTTTGTTAACCTGCAAGGCAAAGTAAGGGCCAGCAGTTTGTTGGAGTCACCTGAGGAGATTGTTTGGGTGGCTAACAAATAGGTGGCGTTAGGAAACTGGTACCCAGTTAACCACAAGCAAGTCTCTCTGTCACTGTGGCAGGGGAGTAACAAGGTAACTCATAGTGCTGGGTACCCCTTTGAAAGTGTCACAACCAGGAAGGAGGGCAGAGTTCTGCTACTTGTTCAGCAAAGAAAACTTGCTTCCAGGCAAGACCCTATGGAAACTTGCTACCTGAACAAGCCATTTGGTGGGTGGGCAACTAAGCCCAGGAAGACTGACCAAAAGAGACTAACTGCACAGAGACAAGCCCAGAGCGAGCTTCCGCCAATGAATCCCTGGATGACCCTTATTTTGCAGTTCACTGTTTTCACTATTTTTTTTTTTGGACTCTAACACCTCAAAAGGGTTAGGACTTAAGTGTGCCATAGCAGAGGGCTAACATACCACAGCACCAAATCTGTGAAGGCAACATCCAAACTATTAGGGATCTGCATTGGAGTGAGTCATGCCCTGACAGACTATGAGGGGCTGCTGCCTAGACAACACAGTTAGAGGAGGAAAAAGAAGAAAGATATTTATAGGTAAAGTTAGGGCGATAAGGGATTGCTGGAGAGAGGACAAGCCCCTCAAGCAAAAATTAGATCACAACATTTTTAAAGTAAAACATACAATTGTGTCTCCATTACTAGGAAGCTCCATAAATCAAAAGGGAACACTTCCATAATCAGGTGGAAAGCTATGAGTTTTATTAAGCATATCTGCACTGAATAGGTATCCTCAGCAATAACTAAACTTCCAAACCCTGTTCCAGGATCCTCTGCAGTTATGCTAAGACCTGGAAAAAATGGTCCAGAGGCAATAGGTAATTCATAATTCTGGCCAAGAAAATGGGGAGAGACGTATCAAAGAATTATACACACAGACACACACACACACACACCTTTGACATGCATACCTTTGAATTCACAACAGCAGTTCTACTGCATCAAACAATGATCTTTTAAGGAACAGATGCAAAAGAATGCATGTAAGTTTAGAGAAGTGCATGAACAGAAATGTTACCACGCTTTTGCATAAGCAGCAAAATCAGAATCTGAGACTCAACAGCCAAAAATGGACAACACACATTGCATAGACAAAAGAAGAACATTCCAAAACAGATTTCAATTTTCAACTTCAGAAAAACCAACAGAAGCACCATAAAATAACATAATGGTATGTTTCCTTATCTATCATACTCCTTTATCTTCTAGCAGCTTACAGAATATATAAAAGGATAAAACCTACTAGGTTTTTCATGATTGTAACAAGAGAACTGAAATTAAATACTTTATTACTATTTATCATTCATATCGGAGTAATACCCAAAGGCCCTATTTAGGACCGGAGCTCCATCATACTAGATAGGGTGACAAATAAATAATGACAGTCCCTGTCCTGAATCGCATATGAACAAATTTAAAATATGAGGCAACAACTAAGTGTGCAAAAAATCCTATGAGGAAAAGTTGGAGGGAGTGACGACAAGAGACTATAATGTATCTGAACTATAGTTCAGTGTCCAATCATAAGTCTATATATGTGTACAACTTGATGGCATTTCCTTATCTTTGCCCTAAGTAACTTCCTTTTAATGTATTTTTTGTATGTAATACACACACACTCCTTTTATAATTATAGGCAGAACACACACTAACACCTATCAATAAGGCAGCCTACCATTTCTCATTATAGTTCCCTGTTTTCACTTTCTTATAACTTTACCAAACTTTATGTAATCAGCTTTCAATTTTCTGTGTCTGCTCTCTGCTTTTGGGTTGATTTTTTTTTTAATTTAAAAAACTTCACAAAAATGGTTCAGCCATTTCCAAAAATGAGGTTAGCAAAAAAAAAGTTTTGCCAAAATTAAAACTCGAGCACCCCTTGGGTTTGGAATACAACTTTATATTTGATAAGGGAATAGTCCTGGGATCAAAAAAATATCTTCTGCTGTCCTCATGAAAATATGTCCAGATTAGGTCAAGTTATAAATCAAAAAAAGGAATCATCTGAACATACACAACAGAACTTGTTCTAGAATTACTCCTAAATTTTCTGAGTGTTCTAATGCAGCCTGATTGCCCATGCAACATCAGTTTATGTCCCCTTGTATGTATGCATTATGCTGTAGACTTTAATTATATGATCACATACTAGTTTTACCACACAATCGTTTCTTCTTTCAATGCAGAGGCTGGATGGCAAATGAGACAGGGTTGTACAATGAGTGAGCTGTTGGCTGTAGAACCCATGTCATATTCACAGCAGATGTTGAACCATGTTTGGTGATTAAGGCAGGGAACTACAGCAATCAAAAAGGTGGTTTTGTGGTTAAAGGACCAGACTGGGATGCACAAGAACTGGGTTGTATCTTGCTGTACCACAGACCATCTATGTGGCGGTAAGCAACTCACTTAATGCAAAATTTTCAGAGGTGGCCACCAATTGCTTTCCTTATTTTCTGGGTGTCCAACTTGAGACACCTGGGGCACAATTTTCAAAAGTGCTGAACTCACACTCTGCCTGAAATCAATGGGCATTTCAGGTGATTAGAATCTCTAAGAAAGTCAGGCCACGGTATCTTAAATTCAGCACCAACAATTAACGGACAATTTTCCTAATTTTGGCCTCATTATCTGTGTGGCTCAATTCCCCATCTGCAAAATACTATACTTCCCTAGCTCACAGAGCTAATATGCAGATAAATTTATTAATATCTGTAAGGTAATCATGTAATATGGTGATAAATTCATTAATATTTCTAAGAACCAGATATTATGGTGATGAATGCCATGAGTAAATAAGATATTATTTATTCAGTGCAGGGTTTGGAGACAGAAAGGAGTGTTGAACAGCTGCTCTTTCACTAAGCACTGTCCATCCTGTTCACTGAATAATGCAGTGGAAAAAAACAGTATGTGATCATTTAATTAAAGACCATATAAAAATGCAAGTGTACAAAGGAACAGAATTACAGTTGCACAGGTAACCTGAATTCTAGAATTACCTAATTTTCGAGTGCTTAATTTTGCAACCTAAAATTCTGTCTGTCATATATGTACACAGTATATAAAAACTGTCACTGACTGCCATTCAATCTAGCCATCATTAGCTGCCTTTTTTTTTTTTTTTTTTTTTTAAAGGGAGTAACAGCAGAGGAATCTGAGGGAGGTGAAGGTAGAATCCTTATAGATAAGATTAGGAACAGCATTCAATGCACACATTTTTAAAGTTTAATTAGATTTGTACAAAAACATAAAAGTATACCTATTTCAGGCTTTAGACAGTTTTCACAAAATTAAAAAATACAATTCTTACAAATTACAGGAACTAGAAAATTTCAGAAGTATAAGACTTTTTTACATTGTTTTGGGGCAATTTTTAAACATGAAGCTATGTGGCATCAAATCGAAGAGACATCTAGCATATCTGATTTTAAAAATCAGATTGAAAATCTTCAAGCTTACCTTTCCACTACCAAGCTGACTGCTTGTGTAAGATCTGGATTTGCCACCTGGAGGCGTTTCCACAAAGACCATACAAATTCTTTATCAGCCTTAAAAACACAAAGAGAGAAATAAACAATACAATAACTTTTACAGAATAATTACAGAATTTACAGAATAATTTACAGAATTAATATTCCAAAGTTAAATTACTAAGAACTATATTTTAGTGAAGAATCCTGTGACTTCACTGTTCAGGATGACCTGTTTACTTGCTTGTTTTAACAGAGCTGTCCAACTCTACCAAGAGAGACTAATTTAAAAGTATCTGCATAGAAATGTTAAAATATCTTTCTAAAATGCCAATCAGTAAGTCTTCAATGACAGCTCTCACTCCTCCTTCAGGTCTAGGTATAAAAGAAATGCAATTCACTCCTTCATCAGAGGAACAAGTCTCAACTCCAAAATTCAGCTTCCCTTCTGAAGGAATTCAGTCTCTTAAATCAAGGAGAGAGACTTCTAATGATACCAAGAAATTTCTGATCTTGCAACAAAAACAGCTTTTTCTAGAATTGGGTAATTTTGACAGAGAACAAGAATAAAGGACAAATTCTTATAGATGCTTTAGAAGCAGTGAGATGGAAGATCTACAAGCAGCAGTAAGAGAGTACTAGAACTCACCTAGGACAATGGTTCTCAAATCTTTTCCATATTAGGACCTCCTTTTCAATATTGGGTTGTTCTAACAAACTAGCAATATGGCAAAGACATGAAGTTCATGATTCCTTAACACCTGTTGGCAACCCCCAGGCTGAGAACCAATGCCTTAAGATAAGAAGAGGCTACATCCAGTGTCGTTCCAACAGGGGAAAAAAAAATCCTCATCTACTTAAAATTAAGTTTAAAATGCACTGCTCTTGCATTTTATTCAAAATACAGATATTAGTTTTCTACATTTAAAATTATAGACTTTCATTCATGTGCATCTGGCAGTTTTATCCTAAATTAGGTAGCTATCACAGTTTCAAGGAAACTGCATCAGCATTCCCCCTCCATGGTCTACTCCAGAAGTGCCCAGTCAGTCTCAGTCCTCAAGCCATTTTTCTCTGGGAAGGGACCTATGTCCCACTCTCTTCTGAGTAGGGATTTTAAGACTTCACAGACTCCTGGCATACACTGTGATATCCTCAGCAAGCCAGTCTCCCTAGCCAGCCTCTGTGTGTTGTTTTCTCTCGTTGAGCTAAGAACAGTGTATTGCCAGGAATTACAAGTTATTACACTGCTCTTCCTCAACAGAGTAAATTTATATTAAGGAGAAAAACGTTACAGATAAAATATATAAAAACAAAAGAAGTTCCTACACGTTTAGTAAAAATTCCAGAAATTGACTATCTTCCACAGGAAGGCTCTTGTAAACCAACACCCGTTCCAACCTTTTAACAAGGGTAGGGGTTCCTTTAGGATCAAAAGTTTGCTGAATCAAAATGAAGATCATGAGTGTGTATAAACTCAGCCTTTACACATTCAAAGTTCTTTCTTTGTCTCGTGGTCTCTGGAAAAGCCAGTATGAACCAGTATATGCAAACTACCCCGGGAATGGTACCCTCTCTGGAGTTGTTTATAATCTTAGCAACCCGCCTTAAACATCTGCCCACTGTTTTTAGTTCCTGGAGGAGCTGTGGTAACCCTCCCTGAGGGAGCAGAACACAGTCATATATAAACTACTCATAAATTTAATGAAATGGTCCTCAAAGATACTGCATAGGACTGCAATATCACAGGGGGGCCCCGCAAAACTAAGTTACGGGTGGTGGGGCCAAAGCCTGAGCCCAAGTTCTGCTGCCTGTAACTTAACTTCACGGGACCTGGGCAATTGCCTTGCTTGCTTCCCCCTAACGCCAGTCCTGGCAATAACCATGCACAAAACGGTATTTTCAACCCTTTTTACCTACATAGTTATACCAGTAAAATGTAATTGTAGATGTGGTTATAACAGTATAAAACGTGCCTTATAGCAGTTTAGCTTATTTCAGTATAAGCACTTTCATAAAGAAATAACTGTTTCCACGCGGGTGTGGAGGGTTTGCCTTTTACCTAAGCAGATATTGCTAAAGTGGCAAAACTTTTAAGTGTAGCCAAGTCCCATGTTTCTCCACTCCATAATTACTTACCAGAAGTGCAGCACTCAAAATAACAGGAAAGAAACAAGAGAATGCATGCAACATTGCAGTGCTCATCTGATATGGAAAATATGCAATAAAGGTTAGAGGGGTGAAATGGTCATGAGCATTTGATGGGGTTACAGTTAAAGCACAGGACTAAGACTAAAGAGACCTAAAATCTATTCTCCGCTCTCCCGCTGCAGGTTTCCTGTGTGACCTTGGCCAAGATCCTTAATCTTTCTGTGCCTCAGTTCCCCATCTGTAAAATGGGAAGGATAATAAACACTCCCTTTCTTGTACCCTTCATCTATTTAGATTATTAGCTCTTTGCAGTAGGGATGCTCCCTTATTAGGAGCTGTACAAACACACTGTATGATGTGGTCCACAACCACAACCATAATACAACCCAGGTGCTGGCTTGGCACATGGGGTTCTCTACCTTTCGAATCCCCCAGTGCATACTCCAGGAGGTGAGGGCAGCCTTGCCTCCCGCTGCTTGGGTTTACCTTGAACGGGTCCTGTGAGAGGGCATCCCCCACCCACCCCTCAGTCCTAGCCCTCCAGAGCTGTTCATTGGGCCCTAGCCCCGCGAGGCCCCCTGGCCACCCCCTCTCCATGCACCAAGCCGGCAGCAAGACTTGCAGCTGGTCCATTTCCGAACCATGCTGAGGGACCATATGTACACGCTTGTGCTCCACAACCTCCATTTCCTCACCCTCAGTGTCCCGCCCAGACACTAAGTGGCGGAACCTAATACCACCTGTGGAGGGCAAAGACCTCCGGTGGGCCAGCCTCTATTCCACCCTGACCCCACGGCCTACCCGGGACATCAATTGGCAGCTCCTTCATAGAGCCGTGAGCACAGGCATGTATTTGGCGCAATTCACCCTCACCCTGACACCTGTCCCATCTGCAGTGTGAGGGAGACCCTGGCACATGTTTCCCTCGAGTGCACCAGGCTGCTGCCCCTGTTCCAGCTCCTCCAGAACCTCTTGCTGTGGTTCTGGCTGCACTTTTCCCCACACCTGTTTCTATACGCACACCCCATCCGTGGCCCCACAAAATCACCAGACCTCCTTGTCAACCTCTTCCTAGTGCTGGCCAAAGTGGCCATCTACAAGACCAGGGAGAGGAGGTTGGCTGAGGGGTTGGCTCTGCGACTATAGGGCCTATTTCCATTCCTCTATCTGTTCACGCATCTGAGCAGAGTTCCTCTGGGCAGCATCTGCTGGCTCCCTAGACACCTTCAAGGAGCAGTGTGCCCTGTCCGGTGTTCTCTGTTCGCTGTCCTCTTCTGGTTTTGTCTGTTTGACCCTTTAACTCCCATGCCAGTTCTTGCTTTTTCATCAGTTGATCCCCCATAATTAGTTGAGTCCCAGGCCTAGTGACTCCTCCCCTTAGGCTGGGGGAGGGGCCTTTAACAATGGGAAGGCACATTTCCCAGACCCCAAATAGGACAACCATAATACAAATAAATCATAATCGTAAACACTGGTCTAATTAGGCCTTCAAACAAACAACCTTTTTTTTTAAAATGTGAAGGAAAATAAAGTGGGGGATGGGGTTGCGCTATTTTTGCTTGTCTGTGATGCATGAAGACAAGCAGGAGTGGGGTGTTTAAAAAAAAAAAAAAAAGTGCTATTTTCCCCAAAAATTAGAAATTCAGATATTGTCTGCCATAAATATTATGGATGACTGGAGCACTAAAGGAATTATGACATCACAAGAGATGAAAGCTGAGCAACTGAGATGGAAAGAAATTTGCAGACTATGTAAAAGCCTTTGTCTTTTCTTTGCATTTTTCTCCAACACTTAGGAGAAAGGAAGTCATCGTTAAATTCTACACCCTGACCTGTTCGATTACAGGGTGAGAGGGATACATATGCACAACTGAAACCCACAAATATTACAGTAAATCCAGAAAAGACCAGACATTCATTTGTATCACAGCAGTGCCTAGGGCTGGCCACCAAATTGGGGCTCCCATTGTGCTAGGCATTGTACAAACAAACAAAAAAAGACAGGCCTTTCCCCAGAGAGCTCACAACCTAATAAATATTACCAAATGCAAAAGGTAGATGAAGCAGACAAAAGGGAGTAGAGCAAAAGGATGAAGTAACAGTAGAACAAGTACATTTTGCTTAAGCAACAACCTCAGCTCTCCACCTTCCTAACAGATGATGGTGTTCTCTATGTAAATTTTAAGGAAAAACTTGAAGGAGGACATGGTGGTGGCTGAACAAATTTTGACGGGAAGTTCTCCCCCCCGTGAGGCATAAGAGTTTGCATTCCTGATATTTCTAGTGTAGAAACAAGCAACGAAAGAGCTTTTCAGTCCTTCATATAACATAAGGAAGAAAGGACACATACTCTGGTTATTTTTATTTTTAAATCCCTTACAAGTTACTTTTAATTCAGCAGAGGTGCTGGAGCTCAGCTCCTAGTAGAGAAAGTGCTGAAACTTACAGACAGACAAAATGAAACACATTAATGAAGTTACTAAATCCAGTCCAAAAAAGGGACAATCCAAACAGTTAATTTAGACTAAGAATGCCACCTAGCTTGTGGCACTACCTATTGCTTTAAGATAAATTCAGTTCTTAGATTTCTAGCTGTCAAGTTTTTGAGATAAGAGAAGAAAGTACAAGTCAAATCTTTTGTAAAAGACTTTGCTCAGGATTATAAAGTATCTCCTGAATTTTGTGCTAAAAAAATCCTCCACAGAAGTACTCCTCAGTGCACATCTTGCAAAGCATTATCCTGAAATGCCTTGCCAGGCTCTTTAAAAGTGCACATTCACACTTTAAGATGTGCCACAACTGAAGCAGCTGGGCACTTTCAGGATAAACAAGATCTCCAAGCAACTACCCAGCTGGCTCAGGAACTCCACTTTCACATAAGGGAATTTAACTAAGAAATCAGTGGCTACTTTTACAAATTATCAAAGAACTTCCTCTACAGTGCAATATTAATGCTGCTTGATGAAGAAAATCTATTTCCCTTCCCCATGTCAGACCCCAGTTTTGGATAGAGGATAAATTAGTGAAGCATGTGACAATACGCAGTGTTGTACTGCTCTTCTAAAGTATTCAAAAGTAGAGTTGGTCAACATTTTTTTGAAAATTAAATATTTCCTTTTCCTTTTCAAAAAAGAAGAAACAAGCTTATTACAAGACTTCTATTTAGAGGGCATCCTGTCCTTCCCTCCAGCTCTTTCACCTTAGTGAGCTATGCACTCTTTTCTCTTGATTAATTGATTCTAACAAGATCTAATTTGTCTGACTACAGGGCTTGAATTTGGATGGTACATAGCAGTACAGTAAAGTACAGCCTTCTTTCTAAAGATGCCATCTTACTCTCTAGACTCTCAGCTTTAGAAGAAAGTAAATTCTAGTTGTTAGTTATGAAGAAAACCTTGATACCATTTCCCAGGTGTTACTGATGCTGTGAAAAGAAAAAAAAACCCAACATATAATAAATGGAAAAAAGAGAACGTTGATAGTAATGAATATAAATCAGAAGATAGAATTGTAGAAAATGGATAAGGGAAGCAAAGGGACCAAAGGAGAAATCTATGACCAGCAGAGTTAAGGAAAATAAGGAGTTTTTTAAAAATATATTAGGAACAAAATGAATCCTGACAATGGAGTTTGTCCATTGAAGTATCAATAGTAATAATGAAAAGGCAGAAGCATTCAATAAGTATTTCCTTTCTGAATTTGGAGAAAAAGTAGATGATACAGTTTTCCACTGTGTTTTCACTAATAGCTCTGGAGGATATTAAACAGAAGCTACAAAAGTTAGACTTTTTTAAAATCAGCCAGACAAGATAACTTGCACCAAGAGTTTTCAAAGAGCTGGCTGAGGTACTTGTTGGACCAGTAAGGTTGATTTTTAATAAGTCTTGGAGCACAAGAGAAGTTCCTGAAGACTGGAAAAAGCTAATGTTGTGCCAACTTAAAAAATGGGTAATTATAAGCCTCTCAGCATTACATTGATTCCCAGCAAGATATGAAGAGGCTGATACAGGACTCGATCAATAAAGACTTAAAGGAAGGTAATGTAATTAAAGCAAATCAACATGGGTTGTATGGATTATAAACTCTGTTTAACTTGATTTTTTTTGATGAGCTTACAAGTTTGATTAATAAAGGTAATAATGATTACATAATAGACTTCTGTAAAGCATTTGACTCGGCATTGCATGATGTTTTTATTAAAAAAATAGAACGACATAAATTAACATGAAATGAATTCCACGCTATTAAACATTTTTATTCATGACCTGGAAGAAATCATAAAGTCATCACTGATATAGTTTGCAGATGACACAAAAACTGAGGGAGAGGTAAATAAGGAAGAAGACAGACCTCTGATTTGAGCAATCTGGATCGCTTGGTAAACTGGGCACAAGCAAACAATATGCATTTTAATATGGCTAAAGGTAACTATATATCTAGAAGCAAAGAATGTAGGCCATACTTACAGGATGAGTTACTCTATCCTGAGAAGCAGGGACTCTAAAAAAAGATATCAGGTTTGTAGTGGGTAATCAGTTGAACATGAGCTCCCAATGTGATACTGTGGCCAAAGGAGCTAATGTGATCCTGAGATATACAAGGAAAGCTCAAGTAGGAGTTGAGAGGTTATTTTACCTCTGTATTTGGCACCGGTACAACCATTGCTGGATGACTGTGTCCAGTTGTGGTGCCCACAATACAAGAAAGATGTTGATAAATCAAAGAGCATTCAGAGAAGAGCCAAGAGAATGATTAGAGGATTAGAAAACATGCTTACTCAAAGAACACAATCTATTTATTTTAACAAACAGAGGGTTAAGTGGTTACTTGATTATAGATAATAAGCATCTACATAAGGAACAAATATTTAACAATAGACCCTTCAATCTAGCAGAGAAAGGCATAACATGACCAATGGCTGGATGTTGAAGCTAAACAAATTCAGACTGGAAATAAGGTGTAATTTTCTAACAATGAGAGTAATTAATCATTGGAACAATTTATCCAGGATTCAGGTGGATTCTCCATCACTGATAGTTTTTAAATGAAGACTGGATGTTTTTCTAAAAGATATGATCTAGGAATTATTTTGGGGAAGTTCTATGGCCTGTGTTATATAATAGTTCACATTAGATTATCACAGTAATCCTTTCTGGCCTTAGAATCTATGTCTACCTGAATTTCCAGAGAGTCTGAAATAAGTGCTCTATGAGGTATGATCAGCTCAATTCATCTCAATGGGTGATAGCTCAAGTGCCTATAATGATAATTTAAAATGACAACATTAAGTTCAATATGGAAGAAAGAAGAATGGAAGAAAGAAGAGAATATCAAATTATGAAAGTCTACACTATCTATTTTGAATGAAAGCTCATTTTGGCACCACAAGTGAGTTGCATTTAGGAGATTACCACCACATTTTTCCTCAATCAAGAAGCCAAATCCATGGAGACCAGAACAACCCAGAGAGCACACATGAACATATTTTGAACATCTGCACAGTTTTGAGAGCAGCAGCTGATTTTGGCATCTCCAATGAGCAATTTATTTTGTGGGCAGAGCGTGGAAGAGTGCCACTATATTTTCTTTTTCAGTTTGACCCCTGGTGGTCTGACTACCAGAGTGAGTCAGCAAAACAGATCTATACCACCACACGGGATCCTAAAGCCTAATATACTATACTACACAGAGGCTATAACCATAACCATTATATATAACAATCATTAATAATTTTACTTAACTACACTTTATTTTCTTCAAATGGCAGCCTCTATACTAGTTTTCAAGAAGAAATAATTATCTGAGAAATATGAAAGGGTAGTAACAAACATTTCTTAACTAGGGGGACTCAAATAAATATTAGGCAAGGTTTCAAATCAGGTTACTCTTTTAAGTGTTCTATTGCTCATCAATTGAAGATTTTTCTTCCAACTTTGCAGAAAACTTCTCCATGGCCTTCAGAGTAAATCTCATAATTTTTGGACAAACTAGCATTTATAGCCAAATTATAAGGAGGCTAGAAATAGGGCTCACGATGGAACTTATCTGAAATCTTAACTACGAAGCCATAAGCATAGCTCTACCATCAGGTAAATGTATAGGGCCTGATCCAAAGCTCACTGAAGTCAATGTGAATCTTTCCACTAACTTCAATGGGCTTTGTACCAGGCTTTACTCTACACACCATTTAAGTCAATGGTACTTTCCCATTGATTTCAATGATAGCAGGATGTGATTTAGTGGGGCGAGATGGGGATTTTTATTATTTAAAAGAATACTCATGAAATAATAAAGGACCATATAATAGTTGACCTTTATATGTGGTCAACATCTTACAAGTCAAATTCTCATTTTAAACTCTTGTGCGCTCTAAAAAAATAAGTCATGCAAGTGTTTAACATAAATTACACAACATTTAACTGCGCCCCATGCTAGATTCCAACAACTACTGGTAATACACATTACTCCCAAATATCTGGATATTTAAGAACATATATTTTAAATGCCATGATTGCTTCTTCTCCAGCTAAAACAGAATATAAGATGACAAAATTTTCCAGATTTAGAAATCATTTCTTTTCTTGTTGTCAGGCTTCCAAACACAATTTAAGTCAGTGAAGAACAGAAGTACTATAGATATTTTTTTTTAATTAATTCAAAACCTTTTTAAGATACCAAACATCTTATACATGTGGCATGAAAAATGCATCAACGTACAAACACTCACACAAAGAAAAAGAAAAATCAAGCCAAATGAAAATACACTAAATAATAATGATGGAATTGTGATTTCTTTTAAATTATTTAGGGGAGAAAATCAATAAGTCAGTGGATCTTAAACTCTAAATAGCACCACTTTAATTATAAATCAAGACAAAGCTCTGCAGCACTATGGAGTGAAGAACTATGGGAGTGAAGTGGGAGGGAACACAAATATATCTAAACAATTTATTTTCCCCAAAAAGGCAGTTGGTAAATAAACAGTGTAGTTCTTTTACCTCTCAGGTAATTTATTACAACCATCATAGCCAATGGATATGGTATAGGCCTCCAGACAAATCACTCTATCTTAAATATGCAAGTTAAACTTACAGTGCACAATTTACTTTATAATATCAGACAGTAAGTAAACAGAAAGGTTAATGCTGTCCTGGTTTGCAGGCTGACAAATTCATCAAGAACTAAAGAAGTACCCCCATATTGCTAATCCCAATCATTCTAAAAACATAAATTAGGTTATCAAAAATCGGCAACTACCTTAAAAATTATCAGGGTTTTTTTAATATATATTTTGGGGGTTTTTTATTTACCTTCTCAGTTTGTGTTTTTCTTACCAGTGCCACCAGTGTGTCACTTTTCCCATACTTCTCTGCAACCAAATGCACTAGAACCTTAACTTTTTTTTTTTTTTTAAATGAAAGCTGAGATTCTAATGTATTCACGACTCCAGGAGCTGGAGATTGCAAGACTCAGAATAAACACTGGAAACTGCCCCGTACTTTATACTGAAAATTCCTGCCTGCTAGCTGTCCAGGCAGATTCCTAACAGGAAAGAGATTCAGAGGGAGGACCCCACTAGAAGGGAGAAAATACTACATCTTGCCACTTTCAGGCACGCAGAACTCTGGACAGAACATTATTCCACCCTGGCTTTCTTCAGCCTCACCTGCAAAGGCAGTAAAATAGTAAACAACTGTCCCTTACAAAGTCTCTTGAGTAGCTTACGGAGATGTTTACAGTTTTCCCATTTCTACTTGCTCCTGGGCTTATGGAAGAAAACACCTCCTCTTCACAGCAGGGACCTTCCCTCAACCTTCCTGTGACTTCATTTTAGAATCCTTACTTTAAAGAGCCTCTAATAAACCTGATCTTTCCCTATGTTTAACCAAACCTTCCAGAAAAAATGAACCCTGGGATAAGGTGTAGAATGTGAAATTTCAGTGAGAACAATAGTTGGATTTTTAGTTTGTTTTTTTTGGTTGAGGGCGCAGGCATGCCTGGCTTTTTAAAAAAATGCATTGCTCCAATAAGAAATGCTATCAACCTGTGCTGGTATATCAGAAGTTGGGCTGAATCATCCCATTTACATGAAGTAAAAAGCAACCCAAATTTTTACCCAAACCTTCAAACCATAACTGAAGTTTGAAAAAGGTTTGTGAACATGGGTGATGAAATAATATAGAAGGAAAATAGAATACTACATATGATGCAAAAATGTACACTTCCTTTCTAAAAAGAACATTAAATCACCTAAGAATCAATTAAACTGCATTAATTACAGAACCCACCAAGCAGTAACTGTTCTACCTGTGTACTATGTGGTTTGGGTGGTAGGACTCGACATTTAAGGATCAGGTATCCCCTTCAAACTACAAATGGGCAAGCACAGAATTGTGAGGGGAAGATGCCAGACATGGTCTAAACTTCAGTGTATTATTAGTAAAATACTGCGATCCAAATCAATACATGCCTTTACATGCATTATAAAAATATAGCATAGTGATGCAACGTTTTGTCAATTCTGGAGACCAAAAGAGTCAGGTTAAAATAATTTAACATAACAATTAATGTTTTCAACCACATGCTACTTGTAATAACCTATGATTTACACTTCCCTTGGTCAAAGTCTTTGTGAACTTTAACACCAGCAAAGAAAATTAACATCAAGACATGTACAGAATTTCTAATTATAACAATTCTAGTAAAATGTCAGTCACTGAGTGCTGAAAGTTACCATTAAATATTTAGTCTTACTTCTTTCAAGCTAGAGAAACAATTTTAGCTATTAAAATGTTTGATTTATATCTATAAATAATTACAGGTTTGATCTGACAGATGTAACAACATTAGCTAACAATTATTTCAGTGTTAAGAAAAAAAGTTTAAACAGCTTTTTTAAACTCTTGGCACAATTAATGGACTTGGTAATACAGCTCTTTGAATGGTCTTGAGAGCCAAAATATTTCTTCTGAAACAGGGCTGCATAGCCAGCCTGAAGTTGGCACAGCAAGCTATCTCTACAGCTGTCAAGACCTGGGATAGATCAATCTTCAGTGTACCCAAGGACTGATCAGTCTATTCAATGTATGTTAGTTGCTCAGAGAGGTCAGAAAGAGTGTACCTTGAGCAGCTGAGAACTTATTTACAGAGGGTAGAATACAGATGTCATTTGAAAGTTCCCAAAAATTACTCATTAAAAATAAAATTATCCACAACAACACTGTATGTCAGAGAAAGAAGCTGCTCTCTGTGGGACCAAGTGTGGAGGTTGGAAACAGAGATGTATAAAACATAAATATTTAGAGTGTTTTGGGAACAAAATTGAAAGTGAGATGATCTCCCCTGAACAGCAAAGCAACTACAATGATTGCAGGTCACATCTCAGATGGAGAAAGTGACAGTTTTGAAACAAAAACAGTGAAATTCTTCTTCAGTTTGAAATGAAAATAATTATACCTCATCATCATCATCATATTGGCAGACATATGGAAATGAATAACCTAGCCTCCGGTCCTGTTCACCCTGAAACAAACAGTAGTTTTACAATTTATTTTAAGGTCAGCAGGAGCAGGACCCTAATCAGTGACTACAGACTGATATCAAACAAGCACTACACAAAGTTCATATTGCATGAACAGTAACAACATAAACATTTGCTTGGGACAATAAATCAGAAGTGCATGAGGCGTGGACCAAAGTTACAAAATATGGTTTCCCATTGCCCTTTAACTGCAGGTGATCAACTGCAGGTTCATACAATTTCTATCCCCCTTTAAAGGGAAATACAAACAAAAATATTGCTCTGGCCATTTATTTTGTTATTAAAGGGTATGTAAATGGACATCAGAACTGGGATAACTATCTGTTTGCTGGAAACCTGAAAATGCCATCCTCAGCATAATCAGACTTCAACACTTCTGATCTAAACAATAAGATTTTAAGCCAATTCTTTAGCTCCTTTCCAAAGTAACAGAATCAAATTCTTAAGACTATAGGAGATACTTACAATGTAGCTGTGAAAGACATACTGACAAACAGGAAACAAAATACAAATGCATCTTCTCCTTTGCCCTGAGCAATAGGACATTTCTGAGTGTCTGGGTAGTGAGGGATGGTTATATGGAGGGGCTTAAATTTCATTTACATTTGCACTACTTGTAATGTAATGCACATGGAGAAACTGGGGAAATCTGCTTATTCTGTATAACTGTATATATTAACTAAGTGTTCAGCTCATCTAGGGTTTAGGATGGGGCTCATTTTAGTAGTTCGCATAAACTGAAATAAATAAATAACCAACTGAAATAATACTTAAGATCTTATATTGTAACATTTAAAGCTTTTAGTTATATACAAACAACAGCTCACTGGAAAAAAGAAGTGTTTCTTATCTCCTGACTCTAAGAAGTGGAACATCACCAAAACAGAAAGAAGAAGTTTGCATTAATTGGCAACATAACCTAAGGAAATAATGCATTTACTGTAAAATATGAATGACAGAATTTATACCAGTGGCTGCCCAGAAAAAGAATAATGAAAGCGATGGAGGACAGAGGGAGCTATTGGTTTACTGTAGTTTTTAAGAAAAACTCTCAGTAAAATGACCAGAGATTGTATATTCTCTGTTCTGAAGTGAATATTTCAATATGAAGTGAAATTATGCATGATTGTCAGGATGGAAGAATTTGTATGGAAATGCAAAATAGGCTACTGAGATAAGCAAATATCAGATTAGCTTGTAAAGAATTTTTTGAAAAGGCATGTAAAAACATGGATGTTACAAATAGTAAAATACTGTAGCAAATAAAATTCTTAATATGGATTTCTTTGATCTCTCCTTCCATCTAAACTGAAGTATTTCTGGCTAAAGGGAAGAAGTCTTTAATCAAGCTGTGGTATGAATTTTACACACAAGACATACACTTGCTTCTTGATGTGTCTGTCATATGGGTTTTAAAATTACGTTGCTAATATGCCAGCAGTGCAGACTCTGTAAGTCCTACTGTGCTGGTGCTCCATGTAATTTCCAGTCACATACTTAACCCTTTTTTTGAAAAATACATTCCCCATAACCCATTCTTACTAAATTAGTGAACATACTACACAGAATATTCTTGTGCAGCATAGGGCCTGTTCCTCTCAGGTGCTGAGTCTTCTCAACTCTGTAAATTCATTGGAAGATTAGGGTATTCAGTACCTCACCAAACCGATTAGCACTTTAGAAAAATCAGGCTCTAAAACAACAATGGAGTTATTTTCAAGTTCACAAGTCTCATCAATGGAAGCACAGAGTACGCACAATCATATCTAATTGCAAGATATATATTTTCTTCCTGATTGTATCTGTCTTGAAGTTATCAGTCCAATCAGCTCAAAGATAAATGTCTTTAAAACTGGCACTATAAAAATCTATTTTTTAAAATTCTTTCACACTGCAATATAAGAGCCCACAATGAACACCTAAAATCTTGTGGTAGAATAATAAATTAAAATGTGTCTCTTTTACCATTTTAAAAGAATTTCCTTTTGTGTTGTCTCAATTAATTATTTAAACAACAAAGGAGGAGTTTTCTTTGAACAGAAAGTGACAAAAGGGAACATACTGTCACTTATTATACCACAGAGATTACATCCTTATTCAGAACTCATATTGTTTGACGTACGTATGGACTACTGAAATTATAAATTTGTTATAGCTGTGTTTTGGCAGCAATATTTAATCTATACAAGAGCACTATACGGATGCCTTAAAATCTGTAATAGGTATTAATGGTTTGACATTATCTGCCATTACTCAATTTCATAGGGAAACACTGGTTTTTAACCATGAATAGTACCAAAAAAAAAGTAGTGGATTTTGCTGAAGATACTCATTTCTAATTGACAAGTCTGACCAGATATTTTGGTATCAAAACTACAAGCCTGATCAATTTTCATATCTGCACTAAATGATACCTAAGTGAACTTTTAAAGACGTAGCCGGTTAAGTAATATCTAGGGCCCTACCTGAATTGCGGACGATTGTCAAAAAATTGTAGCTGAGTTGCGGACAAGCCATGGAAAATTGCAGGAAAATAATAATGAACCTTATTATTTGCGGTAATAAAGTCCATTATTACTTTTCCGTGATTTTCTGTTATCGGACACCTGGGGCTGACAGCGGCCACCCAGGACTCCCACTGCCAAAATTGTGGTGGAAGCTTAAATACTGTGGAATTCTCAATTTCCGCAATATCACAAGTTAAGTAGGGCCTTAGTAATAGACTTATGGTAAGATTGGGGCAAAAGTGTAATTATAATAGATTAGTGTAGATGAATTACTAGTGTAGAATGTCTTATTCTTGACAATACTCCTTGATATCAACTCTATGAGACAAAATGCTCCCCCATTAAAGTTAAAAATAAATAGCTTTTTGATTTTAAACCCACACAAGAGATGATTATGTACTCTGCCAGATTTTCAAAAGAGCTCAGCATCCAGCAGCTTCTATTGTTCTTTTTAAAAGGTGCACCAGGAAGATCCTCACAATGTTTTGCATGCCTTCAAACAACGGTTAACCTGGTACTTCTGACCTTCTTAACATTTGACTCAGTAAATTTAACATCTTTTAACATAGTTTTTTGTATGGAATTTCGTCGGTTTTTTTTTTTTTTTTTTTTTTTTTTTTTAAAGAAAATGAAAAAATAAACTCCATCCTGTTCAACTGTAACAAAATCTTACCTAAAATGAAAAAATAAACTCCATCCTGTTCAACTATAACAAAATCTTACCTAAGTCATCAGAAAGATTTGAGTCCACAACCTTCAAAACCATAGTACAGAGCCTACTATTTGAGCTAAAGGTACCAGAGCAAATAGCAGTAGCAGGCTGTTATCTCTTTTTATGCACAACTAGCCATTAGAAAGGAACATGACCACACTTTGCCAGTAGGTAACAAAACTATTTGCCAGACAGTAGTAGAATGCTAGAAATAAAAAAATTTGGGTCCTATTTCTGATTTTGGGAAATGAAGGCAGTCTAATGGTTACACCATGGGGTGGAGAGTCAGGGGTTTTGGCTGCTATTTGTTTGTCAATGATGCTCAGCATTTACATAATGCTTATTTATCTGAGTTTCAAAGCACTTCTAAATAAGGGAATGCAGGACTAACCTCATTTTACAGACATCATAGCCAAGCACATAAATTCATTTTGAGAATCAGAGTGGCTAAGTCTTAGGTCTAATGCTAGGCCTGAAGCTCAGCTAGAAATAACTTTGTACAACTCTTTCAGATCCTTAGGGACCTCATCTGTCATTGATGTCACATCAAATTAATTAGTATAGGTGCTACTAATGATAAGGAATGACCAGTTATGCCTTATAGGTGGAGAAGTAACTATGTTCTATAGCAGAGGTTCCCAAACTGTGGTACATAGGCTACCTCCTAATGGTACGTGTCCACCTGCTGCTGGGGGGCTGCCCAGGAGCAGCTCCAGTGCCAGCCCCGCCCCAAGCAGCGTGGCATCCACTCCCCCTTCCCCCCTGTGGCGACAGTATAATATCTAGTGACCGGCACTCGCCCCCCGCTCACCCCCTCCCGCTCGGCAATTACAGTAGACCTGAGACCTGACCTTATCGGGACCTTTACTGACTGACACACCTAAGATAGCACGTCTGAAATGGCAAACAATGGGACGTTGCAAAAAGCCCAGGGGCAGCCATCGGCTGTTACGAATACTGCACACCTCTCACGAACAGGGGCAGCCATCGGCTGTTACGAATATTGCACACCACTCATGTACCAAGCATAGCCCGAGTGCATAATAACTGCTGCATTTCGGCAGGCCTGGCAGAAGAGCTGTCGGCCCGCCAGACTGATCCCCTGGAGCTGCTACCTCTTCCCGCCCCCGAGTCCTCTGCTGGGCGAGAGTCGAGTCGAGTGTAACCGGTCCAAGTTTTGAACCCGAGCTTTTCTCGTGTCCCCCATTGGTCAGGCGTCATGACCCTGTTCCTCGTGGTGGTAAGATTTTAAATAGTACTCTTGTTATAGTTTTCGGGTATTAGTAACATTAATTTGATTATACTTTTGAAACTCTTATAATCGTTATCTAGTGTACTCTGTGTCTTGTTCTCCTTCTAATCTGCTTAAATCCCCCTGTTAAGGAAAGTAGATAGTTCTGTTATATATATTGTTCCCTTTTCCCTTGTAAAACCCCACAACCCCTTTGCTTCAAATAAACTTGTAAATAGTTAAGAAACTGTTTCCTCAGCGTGGTGCTTGGTAATCAGGGGATCCCTTTACCTGTCAGCAACACCCCCACCTCTACAGGTGGCAGCACTACAGGTGGTGGCGTTTTATGTTGTTAGAGTTTGGGAACTGCTGTTCTATAGCTAACATTGCCTAATCCTTCTGTTTTCAGTTGCTTATACCTTTCACAAAATGTAACTGTCTGTGGACTAAAATGTTTCATGATTGCTCTGTGCCTCCTGATGAACTTTTTCTAATGTTTGAGCAAAAACTGTGCAATTGTTGCCGAGACTGAGGTGGGTTAAAAACTGATATATTTCTTTTGCCAATTTAAAAACTAGATTAAAAAAAGATTTCTATAGTCTCATGGTTTAGAGCAGAAACTTAAAATTTGGTAAGGAGATAGTCCTGAGGTTGGAGAGGTGCCTTGCACAGGACAGTGAAAATCTGTTCAGATATGGTTAAGTTACAAGCCAATGGGAGGAAGGTGGGGGGGAGGGAATTCACCATTTGCATATGCTCAGTAGAACTTTTAGACACTTGCTCTTAATTTTTGGAACATTCCAGCTGCATTAAGCAAACTCCAAATTCCACAGAATTACAACTTCAGTTTGGGAAGACTATTTGCAGTAGCAGCAGTTTCATCTCCCAACTCAACATACCATTTGGCCTAGGGAAAGGTGCCCTTGTCTGGGAGCCAGGAGACCAATTTCTGCACCAAACTCCAGGGGCTACTAGAGATCTTAAAAAAAAAAAGTGATAGAAAAAAAATTAATATTGGCGAATATATCTGGTTTTAACCAGCCCAGCTCTCAAGAACAATTGCACAGATTTTGCTCAAACATTCCAAAAAAAGTTCATCAGAATTCAGAGACAAATCATAAAAAATTTCAGTCCAGACAAGTTTAAGTTTGTCAAAGGCATAAGCAATTGAAAATAGAACGAATTAGCTATAGAACATAGTTACTTTTCTGCCTATAGTGCATTGCTGCTAAGTCCTGATCATTAGCAGCACCAGTTCTAATCAGACTTATTTGACTCAAATTCCTTATGGCAACACACACGAGTTAACACACACACACACACACACACGCAAGCAGTTTGATCTAATCACTAACAAAAAACAAACTAGTATTTAATGAATGGAAGCACAGAGACTTTAGAGTGTGGTTTTGCATCCCAGCCCATCCTGGCTAATACTGCATTGATAACCTATCCTCCATGAATTTATTTAGTACTTTTTTGAACCCTGTTATAGTCTTGGCCTTCACAACATCTTCTGGCAAATAGTTCCACAGCTTGACTATGCTTTATGTGAAGAAATATTTTTGTTTGTTTTAAACCTGCTGCCTATTAATTTCATTTGGTGACCCCTAGTTCTTGTGTTATGAAAAAGAGTAAGTAACACTTCCTTGTTTACTTTCTCCACACCAGTCACGATTTTATAGACCTCTACCATATCCCCTCCTTAGTCATCTCTTTTCCAAGCTGAAAAGTCCCAGTCTTATTAATCTCTCCTCATATGGAAGCTTTTCCATACCCCTGTTCATTTTTGTCACCCATTTCTGTACCTTTTCCAGTTCCAATATATATATATATATATATATATATATATATATATATATATATATATATTTTTTTTTTTTTTTTTTTTTTGAGATGGGTCAACCAGATCTGCACGCATTATTTAAGATGTGGGCATACCATGAATTTAGGGCAATATGATATTTTCTGTCTTATTATCTATCCCTTTCAAAATGATTCCCAAAGTTCTGTTAGCTTTTTTGACTGCCGCACCACATTGAGCGGATGTTTTCAGAGAACTATCCACAATGACTCCAAGATCTCTTTCTTCACTTTTGAGTTTCTTCAGAACTCTTGGGTGGATCATCTGGTAATGGTGACTTATTACTGTTCAATTTATCAATTTGTTCCAAAACCTCCTCTAATGATACCTCAATCTGGGACAGTTCCTCAGATATGTCACCTAAAAAGAATGGCTCAGGTCTGGGAATCTCCCTTACATCCTCAGCCATGAAGACCGATGCAAAGAAATCATTTAGTTTCTCCACAATGGCCTTATCTTCCTTGAGTGCTTCTTTAGCATCTCAGTTATCCAGTAGCCCCAGTAGTAGCAGGCTTCCTGCTTCTGATGTACTTACAAAAATTTTTGCTGTTACTTTGAGTCTTTGGCTAGTCTTCAAATTCTTTTTTTGGCCTTCCTAATTATATTTTTACACTTCACTTGCCAGAGTTTATGCTCCTTTCTATTTTATTTTATTTCTATTTTATTTTAACTTTCACTTTTTAAAGGATGCCTTTTTGCCTCTACCCGCTTCTTTTCCCTTCTTGTTTAGCCATGGTGGCACTTTTTTGGTCCTCTTACAGGGTTTTTTATTTGGGGATATATATTTTAAAAAATTGAGCCTCTATTATGGTGTCTTTAAAAAGTTTCTATGCAGCTTGCAGGGATTTCACTTATGGCACTGTACCTTTCAATTTGTTTATCTAACTTCCTCATTTTTGTGTAGTTCCCCTTTCTGAAATTAAATGCCACTGTAGTGGGCTGCTTTGGTGTTTTCCTCCCCCCAGGGATGTTAAATTGTATTATGTTATGGTCACTATTACCAAGTGGTTCCGCTATATTCAGCTCTTGGACCAGATCCTGTGTTCCATTTAGGAGTAAATCAAGAATTGCCTCTCCTCTTGAGGGTTCCAGGACTAGCTGTTTCCAAGAAGCAGTCATTTAAGGTGTCAAGAAACTTTTATCTCTGCATATGGGGATAGTTGAAATCCCCCATTATTATTGAGTTTTTTATTTTTATAGCCTCTCTAATCTCCCTGAGCATTTCACAGTCACTATTACCATCTTGGTCAGGTGATCGGCAATATATCCTGCTGCTTTATTCTTATTATTCAACCATGGAATTACTATCCCTAGATATTCTATGGTATAGCTTGGTTCATTTAAGATTTTTACTTCATTTGACTCTACGCTTTGATTCACATATAGTGCCACACTCCCATCAGTATGATCTATTCTATCCTTCTGATATATTTTTTAGCTTGTTATTACTGTGCCCCATTGATTATCCTCATTCCACCAAGAGGATGTGACTTTATCCCATTTTCAAGAATAAATAGATGAATGTCAACATTTCATCCAGAAGAAAACACTGAGGCCAGGTCTACACTATTGACCTATATCAGTAATAAATAAGTTGCTCAAGGGTGTGAAAAATCCACACCCCTGAGCAACATAATTATACCAATCTAACCCTCCCATGCAGACAATGCTACGTTGACAGGAGAGATTCTCCTGTCGACATAGCTACTGCCTCTTAGAGAGGTGGATTAACTATGCTGACCGGAAAAGCTCTCCCATTGGCGTAGTAGCATCTTCACTCAAAGACTGCAGTTGCGCTGATGCAGGGTTTTAAGTGTAGACCTGCCCTAAATTGCTCCTCTGGGACAACACAAAAACTAGGATGAAGCACATGAGAGCTGAAGAAACAGCATTCTCAACCAAGGGGGTAAGGATATACAACCAGCTTCCCCAGATTAAGCAAATCATTAACCTAACCATCTTTAGGAAGCATTACAAACCCTTTCGCTTCAAAAAAGCCTTCCGGCCCATAAGAATGACACTTGCAGCAATAACACCTTCTGCCCTTAGAAATAAATACAGACCTATCACAGAAACAAATCAACCAACATATCCAAACCCAAATAACATCAAAAAAAATACGCTAGTCAGAACTTTTAATACAGAAACAACCAGAGACTCCAAGAAGCCCAGTAAAGATTTCGCTATTGCTATTTATTTTACATGAGAGGTGCTCATATACCAAGGTAATGGGCAGTATAAAAAACCCAAAAACAAAATATGGGAGCTAAAGCCAGTGCCAGATGTATCGTAACTCACTGTATGACCTTTGGCATGCCTTTTCTTTTCAAATCAATCCAGCCATACAACTGGAACAGTAAGATCTTAATGAAAAAACAACATATTACACCTAAATCCGTGTTTCTTTGGAACATAAATTGCTTGTGGATCTTTGCAAGAAAAGCACTATTTAAGTGAAACAAGAATAAAAGAAAGTACTGAAATGTAAAGTTAGTCATTAAACTGATCAGAGAGACCTCCATACAATACCTTTTTGCAGATGATATATGCGTAACTGCCAGCACATCAGAATGTTAATGAAAGTGTGATAAAAGCAGCCATGCATGTGGCTTCAACTAGATTAATTACCTTTTGAGTTTTATTAAAATCACCTATAGGATCAGTGTTTTGGATTACTAGTTTATTTTTATCCACCTCACTTTAGATAATCTAATAATCCTGGATTACAATACAATGATGCCTTTTCTCAGAAAACCCTTCTCTGTCACAGGGAAGTGGTACTTTTAAGAGTGGCCCGGGTCCAGGCTAAGCTCTCATATGCAGCATTGCCAACTCCCACAATTTATCATGAGTCTCACAATATTTATTATTTTTCTTTAAACCCCAATTGCTGGAGTCAAGAGAGGGCAGGAGAATCTGTTTTCATTTTAAAAAATGAAAGAAGTTTCTAGCTGTTTAGTTATGGAGAGGAGCCTGAATGTCTGAAGTGAATGTACCGTGAAGGCAAATAAAAAGAATCTAAAATATATTAGAGGCTAGTTTCTCAACCTCTGGCCCACGTACCCCCAAGACACAGGCAGGAGGTATGCGGGCACTAATATCTCCAGGGTGCCGAAAACCCCAGTGAAGGGAGCGCTGCTATCCACTCTGGGCCAGTGCCACCTCATACCTCACAAGTTCCAGCAGTGAGAACACCACGTGACCCCTGCGATCAGACCACAGTGATTGGCTGGTGCCAGCCTTTGCTGCTATCAAGGAAGGGAAGAGGTAAGAAGAGGAAAAAGAGCAAGAGGATTTGTGATCTGCCGCAGCCACACAGCACTGCAGAACTCAGAACTCTCCTGTTTTATGAGAAATAGAGTCATCCATGGTTAAAGGGGATAAAGTTTAAGTACGTGCCAATCTGCTGTAGTTTTCACTTTTAGTGTTTGAATTTACGTGGGCTTGTATTACTGTTTGAATTTTACTGTTTGTGAGGGTGTTAAAATGGATCATTTTCTTGTAAAAAGACAGACTTCAGATTTAGAAGAAGGCAGTTCCCAGACAAATGTGCAACAAGTGTTGGAGCCAGAGGAACATGTTTTGAAAAAAAAAAAAAACAAGCATCAGTGGTGAAAGTACAAAATCTTCACAGGTTCATAAAGCACGTAGCTATGAGCCCAGTTATCTGGCTTTCGGGTTTACAACAAACAGAAGTATACCTCCATTACCACTTTGTGTGATCTGCAGAGAGACGTTGCCTAATTACTATATGAAGCCTTCCCTTTTGAAAAGGCACCTTCAAACTAAACATCCTGATCTGAAGGACAAATCAATAGATTTTTTCACAAGAAAATGTGGGTTTGCAAAAATCAAGTGCTGCTATGAAATTGTACTCTACAATTCCTAAAAAAGCTCTACAAGCTTCGTTTGAAATCACAGACATGGTGGCAAAAATGATGAAACCATATTCCATTGCTGAGAACCTTGTCATTCCTGCTGCTATCAGAATTGCTCAAATCATGTTTGGCAAAACAGAAGTAGATAAAATTAAAACCATCCCACATTCAAATGACACCATGACAAGAAGAATTGATGACATGGCAGAGGACATAATTAAACAAATTTTAGAAAAAATCATCCAGAAAAAACAGTTCGCTTTACAGAAGGCTGAATCTACAGATGTATCCAACTATGCACAATTGATGATGTTTGTCAGATGCATTGATGATAAAGAAGAGCAAGGAATACAGGAACAAATATATGGCTGCAAAGAATTGGACACAAAAACAAAGAGGAGAGGACATTTTTAAGATCTTAAATGAGTACATTGTTAAAAATGGATTGTCATGGGAGTGGTGTGTGTCTGTATGCACAGATGGAGCAGCAGCAATGGTAGGTTGACGAAGTGGTCTTGTTACTCGCTTAAAAGCTATAAATCCTTCAATCAAATGGAACCATTGTATTATCCATAGATAGGCATTGGCTGCAAAACAACTGAGTGAAGATTTAAACACTGTGCTACAACCAGCCTTGAAAACAGTAAACATCATAAAAGTGCAGGCTCTGAATTCACGTCTTTTCCGATCTCTGTGCTGTGACATGGGATCTGAACATATTGCTGTACTTCTTCACACTGAAGTTTGGTGTCATGTGGAAGACTGTTGAATCGCCTGTTCGAGTTAAGATATGAAGTTACTGTCTTTCTCAGAGATATGAAATCTGAATTCTTACAGCATTTTGAAGATGAAGTATGGATTTGCAAATTAGCCTATCTTTGTGACATTTTTTATAAATTCAATTACTTGAACCTTCAGCTTCAGGGATACAGGTTCTGGAAAAACAGAGCTTTTTCTGGACGTTTTGTTTCATTTCCACAGCTCTCAGAGTTCTGTGAAGAAAACGAAATCACTCTGAATGAAAGTGTGAAAAAAAATATTAAAGAACGCTTGGTAAATTTGGAGTCAAACTTTGAACATTATTTCTCTAATGTTGAAGAACATGAAGATCCACAGAAATTGTGGATTTGGAATCCATTTAATGACAGCGCTATTGAACAAGCAGGGAGAAAGCACGAAGGAAAAAGCTTTCTGAACTCTCCACGGGCAGTACATTACAGAGGATGCAAAGCATGGGACTGGTTGGCATCCCTGCATGATTTTGGCAGAAAATGAAACGGGAATACCTACAGCTGAAGAACATGGCTCTCACAGAGCTTCTCCCATTAGCCTCAACATATTTGTGTGATACCAGTTTCTCACATTTGATTGGGCTAAAAAGTAAAATAAGAAATCGTTTGTGCCCAGAAAATGATCTGATAGTAGCAATAAGTAGTTTAAAAGCGAGATTTGGAATGCTTATGTCATCCAAACAGGCCCAAGTTTCTCATTAAATCCAGCTCTTACAAGAATTAATTTTTATGTTATTTTGTTAAAACTAGCAAAAGGTCCAGTCCGGTCCCTGATTTGTAGAACAATTCTAGAGGGGGAGCATCAGTTCCAGTCACAAAGATACCTATGTTTAGAGTTTTATTCATATAAATGTTTGAGTTTATTGTTTTTACGGTTCTATAGTTTTTATGATTCATGTTAGTTTGTTTGAAAAACTTGTAAAATTCAGTAAAAAAGAATATATCTTAAATTCTGAATTATTGTACGCCTGTGCGTGTGCCTCATATCTGCCTGCATGTGCGTGTCTCAGCATGTGACTGCATGTGTCTATATCCTTGTGTCTTTTTATCTCTGAACTACAGGTCCAAACACTCCCTTCATGCACTGCCACCACAGTACTCCTGCAGACATACCTTTTTTAGAAAAAGAGCAACCACAATCTTCCCTCTTGCCCTCCTTCCCTCTCTCTCGCCCCTTCCTCTTCTCAAATCTATGGCAAAAAATTTGTCATGCTGCATATTGCGCAGCTCTTTATATTCCCCAGCAATAATCTGGCATGCTGTGCAAAGCCTCCTAGTTTTGGCCAACATCACCTCTAGCCCAGGTACACACTTGAGTTGTGCACCCGATGTAAAAGATGGCAATCCTACACTAGATCTGACATCTGCCATATCATGCCTTATATACTCAGCCCTTCTTCCAACATATGGCACACGTTAGTCTGTAAATATAAAATCCTTTTGAAAATTGAGTGTTGGGGTACCTATTAAAATTTTCAGAAGCTAGGGGGTACTTGTTACTTAAAAGGTTGAAAACACTGTATTAGAGGATTGGTTTTTTAAATCTCATGATTTTGGGGAGGCGAACTCATTTTTGAACAACCTGGGTGGCAATACTGCATCTATGCTTAGTTTCCTCCCATATCACATGATGGAGAGCAGGCTACATCAAGGCCAGGTGGGATGGGGAAAGCAGAATAGGCAGGTCCTATCTCCCAGGAGAGTCAGACATCCCTACTTCCATATCTGAAGAGAACAGGGAGTACTAGGAAGAGAGCAGGGAGTATCAGGAGTATTCCCACTGAGAGATCCGAAGGGAAACAGCAGCAGCAGCTGTTAGGTTTCATCAAGTAAGGATAAAGACTACCTGGAAAACATGTGAACCCCTAATACAAGAGGAGAAAACTCACCCTGATTTTTGTGAAAGGGCTCTGGAGGCTCAAGAGATGGCTCCGTAGTGCCTGCAACTGATAGGTGACGCAAACCTGAGGAGATGATGTGGATGGGAGGAGTTTCTAGTATAAGTGATGGGATTAGAACTGGTTAAGAAACTGAATTTCAGTTCTGTAAAAAACAAAAACAAAAAACCCCAAAAATAAAAAAAACAAGTGTTTCTGAAAAAAAACCATCCCAAATTGCAACAAAAACCCAAAACCTGAAAGTCTTCCATGGAACCGAAATTCCTCAATATTCAGTCTCAGAAAAAAACACTGAAATGTTCCTGCTATGGGAACATACCACCGTTTCCGAAACAAAGTACTGCTCCTAGGGAGCCCACCAGCACGGGGAGTCCCAACTGCATAGCAGCCCACTAGCCTGGGCCCAAGCACCAAGTGGACTGCCAAAGAGCTAGACACACAGAAAATCTGCCTAGTTTGTGTCAGTAACCTACCTGATTTCTGTTGAAAGTTTCATTGAAATTGACACATTCTGTGGGAACCTGTCAATTTCGACAAATTCTCATTTTCCAACAGAAAAAGATTATTTTGGAAAATTTCCAACCAGCTCTAGCTGGGATATATTTTGGGTGCTAGTAAAATTGTTAAACTGGGCCCCAAATAGACTTTGTTTTGGAACTTTAATTGTTTATTGGACAGGAAAGTCACCCACACACACTCAAGTCCCTCTTTAAAAACATTTACAAAACACTTACATTTTACATGCAATTTTCCAAATCAGATAGTCTTTATAATGTGATACATCTCTTTGAGTACAGCATATAAGGAAAACTGCCAAGGTCTGCAAAGAAAGCCTAATGTTAAGATAACTTATATAGAATAATTCATCCTATTAAACGCCAAATGTTAATGTAACAAGTATAGTTTAATCCACCCCTAAAATGGAGGCTATGGTGGCATAGAACATAGCTGTTTAACAGCACAAAGCAATGGTGCACGACAATTTAGGACAGGAAATGAAGAATGCCATATCCACTTGAAACTACAGTGGGAATGTAGGTAGATGGAATATCATTAAACAAACTAGCTATGATTGGGATCAACTTGCTAAAAACATTTATAGTTGCTATACAGTACATTTTACTTCCCACTTTCCCCCTATCCTGTTAGGAATCATGACACTTTAACATTAAGCAGAGCATTTTAACATATAGAAATATAGAAACAGCTGGAATGAATTCAACAAGGGAGGAATGGAAATGTATTTACTACAAGTAAAGGTATGAATATATAATCTGAAGGGGGAAATTTACATGTCTAACTCCCAATGACTTACAATAGAAGTTGTGTTTCACTACCATTTTTGCTTCTGAATGACTATTTTAGGTATGTCTGTCTCCACAGCAGCTGGAAGTGTGCTTCTCAGCACATCTGTCTGCCTGCACTAATGCCACTCAAGCTAGCACACTAAAAACAGCAGTGTGGCCATAGCAGCATGGGCAATGGCTCTGACTAGCCACTGGAATACATATCCAGGGTGTTGGGCAAGTTTGTACTCAGGGTTAGTCCAAGCCACACTATTTTTAGCGCAGTAGCTCAAGCCGAGCTAGCACGTGTCTGTCTACTAGTGCTGGGAAGCACACTCCCAGCTACTGTGGAGACATACCCCTAACACCTAGCTACACCGCCAGTGTGATTAAAAACTCAATTTGTCAACATGTTGTGGGTAGTAAAGATGCTCATTGTGTAATATGAAAACACCCTGTTAAATAAAGAGATCTGATTATTATATTACCATACAATGTTTCTCAAAATAAAAGCTCACTGTTGTCATGTTTATTGTTTTGTCTTTATTTACATGGCAAGGATTTGTAAACCTGTTAAAACGTTCTAAATAATTTAGTTTAAAAAAACAAAACTCAATTTGTTCTGTTCTGTTGTGAATATAATCGATTTTAATAAACTCAAGTGAACATAAGAATAGCCATACTGGGTCAGACCAATGGTCCATCTAGCCTAGTATCCTGTCTTCTGACAGTGGCCAATGCCAGGTACTTCAGAGAGAATGAACAGAACAGGTAATCAAGTGATCCATCCCGTTGGCCATTCCCAAACTCTGCCTATCCCGGCTATGTTGATGAATTTATCCATGAATTTATCTAGTTCTTTTTTAAACCCCATTATAGTCTTGGCCTTCACTACATCCTCTGGCAAGGAGTTCCATAGGTTGACTGTGGATTGTGTGAAGAAATACTTTTTTGTTTTAAACCTGCTGCCAATGAATTTCATTTGGTGACCTCTATTTTTGTGTTATGAGGAGTAAATGACACTTCCTTATTTACTTTCTCCACACCAGTCATGATTTTATAGACCTCTGTCATAACCCCCCTTAGTCGTCTATTTTCCAAGCTAAAAAGTCCTGGTCTTATTAATCTCTCCTCATATGGAAGCTTTTCCATACCCCTAATAATTTTTGTTGCCATTTTCTGTACCTTTTCCAATCCTAATATATTTTTTGAGATGGGACAACCAGATCCGCACACAGGATTCAAGAGGTGAGCATACCATGGATTTATAAAGAGGCAATATGATATTTTCTGTCTTATTATCTATCCCTTTCCTAATGTTTCCCAGCAAGTGAAATGCATTACAAATATAACTCACTTTTAGTGATATTTTAATTTCCGTTCAGCCAACAAGTTGGTGCATACAGTTTTCTCTTAGTGAATTTCCCCCCCTCCGCCCCATTTGTAGAGAGGAGGAGAAAACACAGTGAGTTCGAACTATCAAGAGAGCTTATTTACCTCTCCCCACATCATTTAGGCAATGGGTGAGGATCCCTAGATCTGTGGGTGTCCTGTGCCTCTACATAGCTACCCTGATGGATCATCTCCACACAACCACATGCAACAAGGCTCTGTGAGAAGCCATGCTTCCATTAGCTGCTTACTCCTACATCTGGGAGGCATAGATGGGGGTGGATATTAATGCTGCCTGAACAACATTAATATCCACAGAGTCTAACAGGGATGCTCTATTTTCTCCTTGTGTGTGAGAGAGACCCTGTTCACAACCTCCTGAAGAGACCTAAACAGGCCAAGTTCTGCAAAAGGAGTGGGAAAGAACATGCCAGAGAACTAGTACCCAAAGTGCCCCCCCGTCGAGCCCTCTTGCTTGGCAAATATTTACAGCAGAGTGTGGTAAGGTCTTAGACTTCCTTTTCATTAAATGCACGCGTTACCAAACAGATGACCGAAGTGATGCTTTTACTGTACGATGCCCTGTCCCCGCTTTGTACAGGGTTTGTCCAACGACTCACGAAGGTACGAAAGCCCAGTCATTCACAGCAGCTCGCCCACAGCATGTCAAGGAAATCAAGGACAGACCCGTTGCTCCCGCACCCCCACCCGTCTGTCTCCTCACTGGGCGGGCCGGGCAGCACAAGGGAGGCGGATCTAGCGCTCGTCTCAGCCGTGCTCTGGTCGGGGCGGGGGCCGCGATGGGCTGCGCCTCCCAGCGAGCGGCAGAGGGGCAGCCGGCCCCTCTGAAATGCAGCTAGCTCCAGGGTGGAGCGGGCGGGTGAACGCTGGCCCGGGCGGGAAGGGCCGAGGGCCTGGGGGGGGGGGGGGGGGGGGGGGGGGGCCAAGCCGGCCGGCGTTGAAGAGGCCGCAGCAGGGCTCAGGGTCTCCCTTGTTGCACAGCCCAGGCAGTGAGAGGCACGCAGCGTGGCCGGCGGGCAGCGACCACGGCAGGCCTGGCAGGATGCGCACACCCCGGGGGTGCCCAGGCGAGGGAAGCGGCTGGAGGGCTCCGTGGGGCACTGCCCCCCCCCCTCCAGCAGCCCTGCCCAGGGCCGGGGGTCTTGCCCTCTCGCTGGTACCTGGCACTGGCTCAGCTCCTCAGTCAGGCTCCTGAGCTCTTCCTCCAGCTCCAGGACCCGAGATGATGATGCTGCCGCTGCCGGGAGCGGCTCCTTTCGCTTGCTGGAAGCCATGCTCGGGGAGCAGGTCGCCGTTCTCTGGGCCTAGGGGAGGGGGTCGCAGCCCGGCCGCCCGGCCGCTCCAGAAAAAAAGTTGCCGTGAACCAAGCACATTAAACTGTCCCTTCTCCTCCCCTCCCCCCCCCACACCATTGACCGTGCGCGGGCGGCGCCGGGAACCGCAGAAAGAAGGACGCAGCGTGATGATGACAACGTCAGTTTAACGGACAGCAAAAGGGGAGAGCTGGGGTCGGTCGGAAGGTTAGCTAACAGTTCGTTAGAGGAACGCGCATGCGTGGTTTTTTCGCGCCGTTTCTTGTGCCGCTCTTTTAGCGCGGGAGAGGCGGGAGTCTGGGAGAGAGACAGTCGCACTCTCTGACCTGCCACGTGCCGTGTCCAACAGCGAGTGAGGCGAGCTCCTGTCGGCTCGGGTGGGCAGGACAGCCAGGCGCCCTCCCGCTTCCCCTCCCGCTAGCTTGGGGCCGTTTTTCCCCCCGTGAACCGGCGGGAGCCCCCCCCCCCCCCACGCTCCCTCTCCGCCGTTTTTTGTTTGGGTCGAATCGGTGGGGGCCGCGAAACGTGCCAAGGGGTGGGCGTGTTCCAGGCTCCTGCTGCGGGAGCCACGGTAGCAGCGCGGCCTGCTCAGTGTGCACGCCTGGAATCGGTTTGGGGGCAGCATCTGGATTAATCCAGCGAGACCCTCCGGCCGAATCTAGGGGTTTGTGGTGTGGCTGCTCCAGGGCGCTCAGGGTCCAGCATTTTTTGGTTCACCTGCTTCGGGGTGTAGCAGGATCCCATTGTTTTTCAGAGCTGCTGGAGTTATGCTCTGGTTTCATAGGGGACTATGAGGGCCTGTGGCTAAAAATCAGCAGGTTCCAGGTGGATCCAATTGCTTTTGAAATGGAGGGAATGAGACAGGGTGGCTTGGTGCCCACTTGAGGCAAGAGGTGCTAGGTAGCAGCAGCCATTATTGAAGTCAATGGGTAACAGCTTGTGTTCCATTAAACTTCCCAGAGTCTGCCTGTCTCCTGCTTTTCACCAGCCCCACTACTCCCAACTTGGAAGGGAATGCCAAATGGATACCTGACATTTGCACAGAAATCATGAATGCAGGAGGTCAGCCATGGTTGCCCAAGGTGTTAACACGGCCATGTAAAGTGAGGTATCTGTCCAACTGTTGGTATATACATTTGCTTGTCCAGTGCAGGTGGACTTTTGCAAATGCACCAAAGTGTGTGCCCTCATCCATTCCCCCAAATCACATTCCCATGCATCCTTGAGAATCTGATCCTGAATGTGTCACTGCAACAATATACAAGTAAAATCCTTCATCTCACAAAATGGGACTTCCAAAAATGTGTGTTCAGGCAAAAATTCCACTCTTTAATGATGTTTTTTTTTCTGGGAAAGCACTTTTGGATCAGAGCTGAAATGAGTGTTTTCCCCTTCACCACGCTTCCTTACCCAAAAGGGGAGACTTGACATCTTTGTCAACCCATAGCCTGACATTATTATATTTATTTTCCAGCGCTTTGATAAAGTGTTCTACGCCATCAAGTTTCTAAATAATAACCCAAGTGGTTTTTTTTTTTGATAATTATTAGAGCCTGTCATGCAAGATGCTCAGTTCTGGTGTAAGGGAAAGGTATGAAAGGTATCTATGATTAGCATGAGTCTATCACATCTCTCCAAAACATCTCAGAGTGCCTATGTTTACAGCTGCCAGCAGCATGAAAAGAAGAGCATATACAAGATTCTTTCAAGCCCAAATAGTTCATTTTAGTTTGCATCTAATTCAAATGAAGCATCATTTAACTTAGGTCAGATTTTACTAGAAACATTTGCTGTTATAGTAATGTCATTTAGGGGTGTGTTTTTTTATTACATTTCTATACTGGCAAAAGCAGTAGATAAAGTTACAGGAGCATAAAAGTGCTTTTGCCGGCAAGAGTACTTTCTTAAGCAAAATCCTCATAGAAACTAAACATGATGCCATCTACTGGCAGCCTCCAATATCACTAATTCAAGAAGAAAATTCACAGAATTGTAACACTCATTTTCTTTTAAATTAACAATGGTATTCTACTAACAAGTTTTATGTTTTAGAAGTTTGTTCTTTGCCAAATCCTCTCCCCCCTCTGCCAAAATCAATAGTGCAAAACAGTCCAACTACAAATAATTATCTTTGGGAAATAACACCTTAACATCAGTAACCAAGTTAGTCAAGACTATCTCTAACAATTGTCTGGAAAGTCCTAAAACATATTACAATTGACAATTTATACAGATCTCACATATGCAGCATACCCTTGGAAATCCACTTAGGCAAAAATGTCATGTTTAAATGCTGAATTCAAGAACTGCTCCCCAGCAATCATTATTTTAAAAGCTACACTAGCTTCTTTTTTAATTCTTTGTAATGGGGTTATTATTTCTCAAGTCCTTTGGTGATGGCAGTAAATAACTACCATGATTATGTGATCTGTCAAAGGTATAAAGTCAAAATATTAAAATACTGGGTCTTGCCTCAGTGTGGGGAGGATGTACTAGATGACCTCTCAAGTCCCTTCTAGCCCTGCATTTCCAATTCTATGATTCTAATAAAATCAGTGCTTGACTGAGACAATTCAGCACTCTAAGCACACCACGACATGGCAGCATTCCCTAGATCTTCCCCACGCCTCAGATTCACCCTCACTTAGAATGTCGATGACAGAGGGACTCATTCTCCTCCCTGTGAAAAAAGAGGAGCAACAGGAATCTGCTTTGCTCCATGGACTGGCATCATGGGGCCCTCACCACATATCAAAGCAGTCAGAGTGCATCTACCTGGGTGGATGGATTGGGCCCACTGTTCTCTTCTGGCACTCTCAGTCCTCAGGTGAGGTTCCCAAAGCTGTGAGACTTGGTGTTAAAAGACCATTGAGGGTAGAGCTGTTGTTTCAGGCTGCCTGAAAACTCAGCAGACATTATTGCATTGGAAATCACATTTTCAAATTTTATTTCATTACCATGAAGGCTGACAACTTAGTTTTTAAAATGAAATTTTAAGCTATATCTACATTATAGACCCTACACAGGTATAGCGCTTTAGCACAGCCTTCACCAACAGGAGTTTTTCTGTCAGTGTAGGAACATCACCTCCCTGCAATGATGTAGGATACATAAGCAGAAGCACTCTTTTGTTGACATAGCTGCATCTGCACTGGGGTTTTTGTCAGCATAACTTTGTAGGTCGGGGTGTGTCTTCTTCACTCCCATGACTGATGTAGCTCTGCCAATATAATTTTTAAGTGTAAGACAAATCTTAGATTCTAACGTAGTCACATCACTCAGAAACTACATCTCTAAGGACTGGTCTGTAGTGCAGTGTAGTAAGTGAGGGTGTGAGGAGGTAAACAAACCCATACAGCACCAGGGAAAGAGAAGGTTAATAATCTGTCCTGGATATGAGGCTGAAACTGGCCCCATCCCCACATTATTTGCCAGCAATATCAGGCCTGGAGGGAGGGACCTCCATCTGGAGGTAATTAAAAGAAGGAAGCAGATCTCAAAGCTTGGCTACCCTGGAGGAGATTGGGTCGTGTTAGAGTGAACCGAGGAGGTGTGCTGAGTAGCCAAGTCTTAGGACTAGATTTTATGTTGTCTAAACTGGGATTTGTTTCTTAATAAAGTTCAATACCGTGAAGGAGATGAATGTTGACCCTACATGTGTTACGTAGACAGTTTCATAGAATAACTAGGAAAGTCACCTTGTAATAGAAGGGTTATTTGGAAAATGAAAGGGTGGGGATCTGCATTAAAGTTCTGAGAGGGCATGAAGAGGACACGGCCACCCAGACTGAATGCACAAGAGATGATACCCTTCATAACCCTAGGAGTGGCAATTGGAAGGGACAGCAGAGTCCAGGACCACCCAGACTTCATGCATTGTCCAGAAGACACTAATAAGACCCTCCTTAGCCCTAGGAATGGTAGCTGGGAACACTACCAACTCATTCTGTACACACACATGCACACCACGTGATCCACAAACACACACAAGAACCCCACAGTACACCCATTCTATATATTACAGATCAGCTTTACAACCATTGGTCTGATTCAGGATTTTACACTGGCATGCATTGCTGTAAAACTTGGTGAGTGCCCAAGTAGCAATAATCTTATCAAGAGGAGAGCTGATGGTGAAGAAAAGCAGCTGTAAGGAGCCAAGCTAGGAATCAGGGTTGGTAAGGAGATACATTTTTTCAGTGCTTCCCCACAGCAGCCACTACAACTAAAAATCCCATCAGAAACCTTGCAGATGAGTAGTTAGTAATGTCTTTTTCTGCCCCAGTCAAGATCAATCCTTTCGGTGCCAGATTTGGTGAACCGGGCTCATTTTATCTGTTAAGGCCATATTTAAAGGAAATGAGAAATCATCATTTTTTATTCTGTTAGTAACACTCAGTTTAGTGCCAGTATGAATGGTTTATGTGATCCACCCAGCAAATCGACTTGCTTAGTATGGTTGGACATAGACTGTACATCCTTACCTCCAATTCAACAGTTCTGATCCTGTGATGCCCAGTGTGCTCTCAAATCCTTTTGGTGCCAGCAGACCAGAAGATACTAGTTTTGGCAAGGGACAGATGTAGATATAGGCACTACAGGCCCATGCCTAGACCTCTGGCTCTTGGAGTCACGTAATTATGGTAAAATTTCAACTTAAAAAAAAGTTTATAGCCTTTGTGGTTGAGAAGAAAAACTTAGAACAAGAGTCAAGCATAGGCAATGCCATGGCATCTGCCTGTATCTTCAAGTAGACTGAAACAATAGCTGAGGGGTCTGAACTGCCTTTGTATCATAATGGGGTGTTATCTCTGCTGCATGGACCCCAGCCAACACCACTCCAATAGAGGACTGTGTGTGTGGTAGGAGAAGATTGCTGCAGATTCACTCCATCTGCTGGGGTAAATACTAGGGGCTCTGCTGCTGCCATTCCTCCCTCTCAGGATGTAGAGGGGCCTTGGTGTTGCTCTTGTGGGACAGCAAGTGTGACCTATGTCACTACCCCAGCCTCTCTGGGAGGTAAGGGAGAGGCCCTGCTACTATCACTTGAAGTGTGGATAGACAGTGGAAGTGGGGCCATGTAGTAGAGTCACAGTGCAGCTCCCTATGTTGTAGTGTGCCTACGACACCTGCACTGCCTCAGTCTGGTTCTAAAAATGGTGTGGAATTAAACAAGGTTTTTACTTTGAAAATATATAACACCTTCAAGATGAAATCTCAAGCACTTTGCAAAAGTGGATAAGTATAACTATCCCCTTTTTACATGACAGTGAAACTGACACACAGCAAGGTTAAGTGATTTACCAAAGGTCACACAACAATAGCCTGATCCAGGTATTGATTCAATGGGCTTTAGATTAGGCCCCAAGTTTGAGCTGGGAATAAATTAAAATTTATGATTCTCAGTCCTTTTTTTAATAATTAGATGCACTAGTTTTCATTGCGGGAAAAAATAACCCTAGTGCCTATTTAGGCAAAAATATTACAACAATTTAAAACATTTTCTCTAATTTACAGGTAGATTGTTTATTTAAGATAAGGTGCATAATAAATTTTACAGGTAGTCTATTTCTTAAATAAAAAAAGCTTTTTTGCTCCTAGTTTTATAGTTAACCATGAGATTTAACAATATACTTATTTACTCTATTTTAAATCTGACAATTCTAAAACCACTTCAGATGAGCAAGCAAGATACTACTTTATTATATGCTTGCATTGTGGTATTAGCTAAGCATTACTAAGAGGCTACTTTATACTGTAGTTTTTCAGCTGCTAACACTGTTCCCAAAAGCAGTGTTTGCTATAAATTCCCAGCTTCGGGGAATAGAAAATAGATACTGCACATTACATTCTAGGGTGGTACTGCAGAGTCAGCCCAACCTGAACTTTTCTTGCAGCCTGAACTCCATCATCACAGTGGGATTTAACTGCCTCAATCCAGTGAGATGGGGCTCATGTATTTTGGCAGCAATGTGAAGTTGTAACTTTGAACTTTCCCGTCCTACTGTGGTTGAGTTTAGAGTAACAAAGTGGGAGTTTATGATTGTTGATTCAAGTTTTTAGGCACACTTTTTCTGCACAGGACCTTTTCCTTTAAATATGGAATGTGTTAAAATATACGCCTACGAAGTAAATACCTGTATTTTCTTATAAATAGTTACGGTAAATCTGATGAGACTAAGTAAACAATAAAGATTGTTCCAGGATTAATTTAGGAATTAAAAACTTTCTCCCCAAAGTGAATTTTTTTTTAACACTAAGTTCCCCAAAATTGGCTTGAGTTCAGTCAAGTCCATTTTCAAATTCGATATAGGTGCTTAGAAAATTAGCACAGAGATGAGCACT
This sequence comes from Emydura macquarii macquarii, assembly GCF_026122565.2. NCBI lineage: Eukaryota > Metazoa > Chordata > Testudines > Chelidae > Emydura > Emydura macquarii. The sequence continues at coordinate 6,397,750 of NW_027131588.1, read as the reverse complement.
GAAAGATAAACAGAAGTTGAGTGCCCTCCCAACCATACCCCCTTGTGGCGTGACACAGCCTACATTTCCTTTCTGGTCTTTGGCTGCATTCCCCAGCCTCCAACAACTTCCAGGTTGAAATGAAATGTCTATACTAGACAGGCAGGAGACGCTCTCTGTCAGCATAGCGCTGTCCACACCTGTGCTTCTGTTTGTGTAATTTATGTCGCTCAGGTGTGTGTTTTTTCAACGTATTGTTTCTTAGGATGCCTCGCCAATACAGGTAACACTTTTGTTTTTCTACATGGGTGAACACTTTCACTGCCCTTTTGGATGTCGGCAGAAGGTTCTGCCTGTTGACGATTAGGGATTCCTCCCTCCCAGACGGCTTGGTAACCGTGCATCTGTACACCCGGTTTGGGGCTCTCTCTATTCCATAACTCCATACAATATTTACAATAATTATACAGAATCTAAGGCGATAGGTGCCCATGGCGGTACCTGCAAGGAGAACACGAGATTACTTTGTTTAATTAGTTTCCTTACTTCCCTTCCATATCTTTAGCTGTGTGCTATGGAACCATTTTAAATACCTTTTCCCTTTTTTGTCTGTTAATTCTAGTTGGTAAACAGTTGGTCCTGCCTTATTTATGATTTTAACAGGCCCCATCCATCGAGGACTTAAGGTGTGTCCCGTTTCCGAGAAGTATCTATACACCACCTTCTCCCCCACATCCCATTCGTGGGATTTGAGGCTGTCTCCCAACCTTTTATTCATGCTATTTATATTCATTTTCAATTGGTGAGCAACCCTTATTTGTATTTCTTTGCTCTGTTCCAGTGTCTTTCCTACAAATTCGTTCATTTTCATTTTATTTTGAAATTCATCGGGAGGGACCCCTCCCTCCGCCCACCAAAGCTCAGATGTTTTCATCTTTCTGCCTGTAAACACCTCGTGAGGGGTGAACCCATGAGACCCCACCGTGGATCTGATTGCCATAAGGATCAGAGGCAACTTCAGATCCCAATCCTTCCCAGACGTACACACCACCTTCCTCAAGGCTGTCTTAAGGGTTCTATTTGTTCTTTCTACCAACCCTGAGGACTGAGGGTGGCCTGCAATGTGCAGTCTCTGATTGATCCCCAGGGCCTGACACAACTGCCTTGTCACTTCCCCGATGAAATGGGGATCCTGGTCCGAGTCTATGCAGTCTGGGAGTCCGAATCGAGAGAACATCTCATTGAGGAGCACTTTTGCAGGGGTAATGGCAGTATTATTGGTGGTCGCATAGGCGTCGACCCATTTATTAAACGCATCCACGATCACTAACACATACTTTTTCCCTCTGCCGGTCTGCGGCAGCGGCCCAATATAATCTATCTGGACTCTCCTCCAGGGTCCCACGATAGACTGATGTCTCATCGATCCTTTGATGACTTTACTATCGGCATTGTTGGCAGCGCACTGCAGACACTCATTGATGAACTTGATTACCTGTTCCATCATGTTGGGCCACCAGGCCACTGCTTGGATTCCGGCGATGGTCTTGTCCCTTCCAAAATGGCCCTGGTGGTATGCCAACTCTATTAATTCACTGCTCAGACATGCAGGCATCACGAGAATAGGTAGTTCGTTCCGGGCTCCTGTTTTACTGGCCATCACCAGCCCCTCCTTCGATCAATATATGCTCCATCCTTGGTGTTCTCCCTTTTGAGCAAGGTCTTGTAGCTCTTTATCTTGAGGCTGGAGAGCTAAAATGTCTCCATCATTACTTTTTTGCTTCTTTTTTTAGGGATGTATTGGTATTCTTACATCTTCGGACCCGGTCCACTCGTATTTTGGACCTAGCAGAGCAGCCTCTTTTGCCAGACGGTCCGCCTCCTTATTTAAGCTGGACAGGTACGTCTCTTTTTTGTTGTGTGCTTTTATCTTGCACAGGTACGTTTTTGCTGTGTGATTTTGTGTGAGCTCCCATGCGCACATCAGGTGTTTGCTGTGGGTGACCGGCTTCCCATCACCTGTCGTCATTTTGCATTCGAGCCACACAGGCATCCAGTCAAGCAACACCCACATGGTCCAGTCTGAGTCTGTGGCAACAATTACACCTGTATTTTTATCTGTTTCTTTTAGAGCTGCGGCTACCACGATGACCTCTGCGGCCTGTGCAGATGCCGGTGTCATGGTTCCTTGTAAGGTCTTGTTGTTGGTTTTCCTGATGGCTGCGTAGCCTGCTACCGGTTTCCCCTCGCGGTGGTAGCAGCTACCATCCGTCGCCCAAATGTCAATCAATGTATCCTTCATAATTTCGCTTTCCTTCACTATTTCAAACGGTGATATTCTTTGCATTGGTATTTCGACGGGCAAAGGGCAGTCATGCTCTTCCCCTTGACACGATAGTGCATAAGGCGCCATTGTGGTTTGCTTCACCTTGTCTATACAGATCTCTCTGTTTAGTAGGGTCAATGTCCATCCCATATCCTGGGGTAGACACCCTTCCTTGATTGATTTTTCCCATCAATACATACTTAATTGGAGTATGTGCGGTTCGTAATACAATGGGTGAGAGCCCGATTAGGTATTCCCAATGCGTAATGTCCCAAACTAAAGCCAAAACTTCCCTCTTGCAGGGAGAATACCGTCTTTCTACTTCTGAGAGATTCCTAGATCCATAGGCTATTATTCTCTCTCCCGTACCACAGTCTTGAGCTAGTATGGCACTGATGCCATCTGCAGTTGCCACGATTTGGAGCGAAAATGGAACCCCTTCCTTAGGATAGGCCAGCGCTGGAGCCTTTACCAGCGCCTCCTTTAGTTCCATGAAGGACCTTCGCTGCTCTTCACCCCACAACCATTCTTCATCTTTCTTTAATAACTTGTATAAAGGCTTGGCTATCAGTGCATATCTTTCAATGAAGTCACAGGAAAATCCAGTCAAGTCTAGGAATGATCATAGTGCACTGATGTCTTGTGGAGCTGGCAGTTTTGAAATAAGCTCCACGCGCTGTTTGTCTGGGCTTCTCCCATTTATACCTAGGCTTACGCCCAGGTACATGACTTCTTGTTGGCACATCTGTGCCTTGGTAGGGTTGACTACAAATCCGGTAACTTCAATCTTTTGTAGTACTTCTTCTAGAGCCTGCAGGTTCTCGTTCTTAGTTTGGGTGGCAATCAATATATCATCGATGTATGATATTATTATGTCCTGGTATCTGGCATCTCTTCACATTCTCGATACCTCCTGGTGGCATATGGAGGGGGAGTTATGACATCCCTGTGGCAGTCTCGTGAAGGTAAGCTGGCGTCCCCCAAAGGTAAATGCCAGCTTATGCCAGTCCTACCGATCGATCGGTACCGAGAAAAAGGCATTGCTGAGGTCGAGGACGGTGAACCATTGCGCTCCTGCTGCAATGGTGGCCATGACTTCTTGGTATTTGGCCACTACAGGGGCTAACCTTGGTGTCACGCGGTTTAGCTCCCTTTAGTCCACCGTCAATTGCCAGGTCTTACTGTCAGCCTTCTTGACGGGCCAGATTGGGGAGTTACAGGGGCTCTGCATCTCAGCCAGTACCCCCTGCTGGAGCAGCATATCGATGCTTTCACTTAGGCTCTCCTCAGCTTGCGCAGGATATCAGTATTGTTTCAGAGGCTTTGGATCGGGGCCTCTGATCCTTGCCACCCTCTTTGTTTTTCGACATTGTAACTTATTTACTGCAAAAGCAGCGAGGTGTCGTTGTGCAGTTGTGGATATCTCCGGATCCCAATCAGGGAGTGTGATCTCGTTTGGTGCTTTTACTGCAGCCACTCTATAGGAGGCAGCCACCTCATAAGGCTCTGCCTCCTCTCCCTGTGACAGGATCACCCTGTTAGGGAGATCGATCGCTGCTCCCAATCGTTTTAAAATGTCAACGCCTAGGATTCCTGTCCCGTCTAGTTGCTGGATGCCAAAACTCGCAGAGCAGGCCATCTCTCCTAGTTGACACTTTACCGGTTCTGTGAAAGGCACAGAGCTGCTCTTCCCATTGAATCCCTCTAACATTTTCCATTCGCAAATGGGCCAGTCCTTAAAATCATTGTCGGTTTTCGTTGCGCTAATCATAGAGACCGCTGCTCCAGTGTCGACCAGCATCTGATGCGTGATCTTCCTGAACTTCCCGCTGATGATGGTATTTACAGTTGGGCGTCCCCACTGGTCTTGGTATACCGGAGCGATGGTAACTAGGGGCGTTTGGGAAGCTTGGCATCTTCATTGCAAGTTAGGCCTTTCCCCCTCGTGGGGGAGGTTCCCACCTTCATGGCTAGCTAGACGACCCATGAGTTCCGCTGTGTCCAGACCATCGATGTCCTTTGCGTCTTCATACCTGGTCAAGCGGCGCCATACAATTCCTCTGTTTCTTCGCTTCATACCTTTCCCTCTCCTCTGGGGTCTGGTAGGGTGTTTTCTTGTTCAGATGTGGAGATGGTTTTCCCGGAGCTCTCCCAGTCTTGTCTTTACCAGTCTCCTTCACTGCTGCCATTTTCACAGGCTTTTTCTTAAAAGTAAACTCCTTAGTCTCTCGTGTCGGTTGCCGGTGCTGTGGTTCTCTCGCCGGGTAAGCTTCTCGGTGCAGCTCAAATGCCGCACGTATCTGGGTCTCCAGTTCTGCCAGGGTGTGGGCATCTGGATCCACAGCTCCCATTGTGATCCGCAGTGTTGGAGACAACCCTTCAGTAATTCTGCCCTGAATTTGGGGGTGTCCAATACATTGGCGCCTGCCATTCTAAAGAGGGCCTTCTTGTGGAGGATATAGCGTTCCGGCCGCTCGTTCGGGCCCTGCTTTTCTGTATAATACTGGTCCGTTAAACTGGCATTTGGCCAGTAAAATTCATAAAGTCTCTTAAAAATTTCTATTGGGTCCCGAATAGTAGCAAGCTGCACGTCGCCTGTCAGAGCCCCGTAATCTTCTGGGCTCATGCCTTCCCGAACCAAGGCCACCACGTCATCGGCACTCATGCCGGTCAATTCCCCCAACCGGGCTATCCAATCTACGACCGACTCCCGGCACAAAGGGCCCATGGTCTTCCCTATTGCCCTAGCCTGCTCAGGTGTGTACATCTTATACTCTTGGCGCACCTCATTGGGTCTGTCCGTGCCGACATGTTGTACCACGGTGGTGGTCACTGGGTTCATAGGCACGGAAGCCTTTGGGCTCTTAGGCCTCACTGCCTCTACCCCTCCTTCCTCCCGGAGGTTTTCCACGGGAGCTTAAGGCTGTGGCCTTCTCTGATCCCACATACCCAGGATACCTTCCCCGGTGCTAGAGCTTAGGTCTGAGCTCATGTGAGAGCTGGAGCACAGCTTGGCTCATCGCCGCCTGCTCCTGGCAATACCCTTTATCTCCTTCAGTTCTAAGGAGAGAGCCGCCAACCGTCTGTCACACATGGAGTGGTCCACTACGACCCTCCGTTTCTCCTTAGCTCTCTAGGAGTCTTTTAACTGCAGCCCCAGATTCCTCCAGTTCAGAGGATAACCGTTTTGTTTCCTTCTTCTTAGAGCTCAATGAGGCTGCCATTTCAGCCGCTTGTGCCTCCAGTTGATTTAATTGACCAATCTGAGCCAGGTCTTTGGCCTCGAACCAATCTTTTTGCTTGCGCCTTTCAGCAGCAAGCAGCTCCTTTTCCTGGAGGAGCTTCCTAATCTGAGCATCTCGGCTCGCCACCTCCCCCTGTAGCTGGTCGATTTGACTCGCTTGGTCTCTTGTCACATCGGTGAGCTCCTGTGCCACCATATTGAGACCATACCAGAGGGCATGCTTCCGTTCCTTTTGCGAGGGCTTTGGCCTCCCTGACACAAATTCCTCCCACAATCTCTCTAATTCAGCGTAAGCTGATCCACCCTTAAACAGCCCCGCCTTCCAGAGATTCTTTTCCTTCCCCAAATCATTGAGGCAAGCAGACAGCGTGTTTTTATTGTCCGGCTGCGACCAGCTGTTGGCGCTGAAGCGTCTTATGGCCGCCATCTTTTTCCGGTCGGGTCTTCGGCGGGGAAATTCTTTCCCGCTTAACCCCGGCCCTACCTAGCAGTCTGGCTAACGTAGGCCTCGAAGCGCAGTGCTTCTGGAGCTTCCCTGCTCCTTACGCAGCTGCAGGCGCTTGTCACACAACCCTGCAGCTGCGGGCTGACCCCAACAGTGGTGGGTGTCGTTGGGTGCGAGTGGCCTGCCTTCCGCGGCGCGGCCTGTAGAGCTGCGAAACAAAAGCTCGGGCGTGGAACCCCTCCGGGAGGTCTGCATTCCCTTTGATGTGGTGACCCCTCCTAGATTGCTGCTGGCCTTCCTTGCTCAGCAGTCACGGTATCTGGGCTTGCCAAGTCCGGCTGTCGAGCCGACGGCCTTACCTCAGTACAGGGGTCCTCCCACACAGCTACTGGCTGCTCTTGACGAATTAGTGGTAAACAATAAATTGCCCGAAAAAGGAAACCTCTGACCAGCGTCAATCACGTGCTTCATCAGGGTCCCTTCGTGGTCGCCAAAAATCTGTTACCATAAAACAGAATAAAAAAAAAGGGTCTCTCTATTGAAGGTCTTTACCCTGCCGGATCTATCACCGGTGGAGCTGATTATAAAGGACCACAACGCTCAGGATTTTGCAAAACACAGGTGACAATTTATTAAGTGACAACAAATCAAAACCACTAACGTCAAGAAGGATAAACAGATGGGGGTGAACCCCAGGTCCCACTGACCAATAACACAACCCCTGGTTCTCCAAAAGTCTCTTATGGCTCACTGTTGTTCTTCACTCAGACCGCTGAATGTTGTTTACAGTGTGGTCACCGTCTGCTTCAGTCCCAGCTCCTGCTGTCGGCGGCTTCTCTTCCTGGTCCTCAGGCTGTTATCTGTCTCTCCACCCGCCAGTCCTCAACTCTCGAGGCACCCTCCCCACACTGCCACTCAGTTGGGCAGCAAGCCTCTAGAGGCTGTGTCCTTTTATTTCCTGCGGTTCCTTTAGTCCTGAACCAATGAGAGCCTGGGGATTTTCCCGCCTCATCGTTGTGCACACGGCACTAATCTTGTGCAACCAGCACCAAACCTTTTGCACACCACCCTCTCAGGTGATGCACACGGCACCAAGGTTACGGGCCTTCCCGCCTTTTCTGGCTGTTGCTGGGCAAACCTGCCCTGTTGGCACCTTGCCAATCATCTTTGGTGTCTGTGTCTTTGTTAGACTCCATCTTAACCAAGATGGAGTCGGGCCTAGTCTTGCCAGCAGGGGGACTATGCAAACTATTTATATAGATAAAAGCACATCACAACATTTCCCCAACAGGCTGGGAAGCCTGACTTCAATGTCACCCACAGTGTTGGAAGAATCTGCTCTCCTTCTGCAGCCTGCCCTGACCGTGGCATTATCAGGTGGCTACCCTAGGCACGGAAGGGTCACACAAGTCTCTCAGTATTTGATATTTTTCCTAAAGCTCCAGCTCTTGGAGTCTTGATTGGAGTCCCTTGAGCTCTTATTTTTTTTTTTTTTAAACAAAATGTTGCTCTAGTCCTTATGGTTGCAGAGAAAAGTTTGAAAATGTGACCCAAGTGAACCCTTAAAGGGTCAGAAACGAGATGGCAAATAAAATGAACTCAACTTTCTTTTTTAATTTCCTGATTTTTAAGCCAATTTTAAGAGGCCTGAGTTATGGTCTTTGAACACTTGGTGTTGGCAATACTTGAAACTGACTAGAAGCATCCTATAAACAAAAGTAAAAAGGACTAGTTTGGTCTCATTGCCCAACCTGTGTTAATCCTTTAACAGTTAATCTAGGGTGAGGGATCTTTGTTCTGGACGCATCTGTCAGCGGCATACGTATAAACGACAGACACAGATAGTCCTTCCAAAATAGAATGGGATAATTTATTAGACGACAAATAAACAAAAGCACGAGGGTCTATACAAAGGGGTTGAACCCCGGACCCAAGTACCATAAACTCAACCCAAAGGCACTTTCTTCCCCTCAATAGTCTCTTATGGCTGGATGTTATAAGCTCACGGTGTTATAAGCTCACCCCTCCTGGCGTTGATGGTATGATCTGGTCTCGTCTGCTTCAGTCCCAGGTCCGATGTCGTCTGCTTCAGTCCCAGGTCCGAAGAGGCCTACCCCTAGCAACCACAACAAGTATACCCACACACTTCCACTAGAATGGACAGCCCTGGCTGCTTGGTGCCATGATCTTATATAGGCTCGGATTGTTGTCAGGGATCCAATCCCATGGCTGGGATTTCCCGCCCTGGGAGGATGTGCACACGGCACTCTGTGGATTATGCACATGGCACTTAATTTGTGCACACGGCACTTCATAGCCAACCCTGGTTTTTGATTGGTTGGATGGGCGTTGCTGGGCAGACTAGACCAGCTGTCTAGGCTGATCTTTTGACCTAGGCCCCCTTGATGGCCAAAGGACCTACTTAGAAAGGGGTTTCCCGCTCTTTCTAGATGTTACTGGGCAGAATAAGAGACTTGGCTTTGCGCCAGGTGCCTGCTGCTGACAGTTACCACAGCAGGGGACAGAGATCCCTTAACAAGATGGAGTTTCTGTTAACACATAACTATATACATAACCATCTTAGGCACATGTATGGGCCTACACCTGAGAGACAGACAGAAGTCAACAATATAAATAATGAAAAATAAATTGATATTTAAAATTTTATTTGTATTTAGTAGTATGATAAACAGGGGCTAGAAAAAAGGTCAAACTAACAGCATTGTTGTTAATATTGCTCAGATACCATCTATATTGACAAAGACTTGGCCTGGAGACTTAAGCTAAATCCTCTGGAAAGTATGGTGGAATGCCTTAAGCCTTTTCACTTTGTTGAGGTGTCACTATGGGAATCTAATATACATTAGTCTGTATTGGATCACTAAGATCATTTGAGAGTCCATGCTGGCCAGGATTTGAGAGATGTGGCCTGCTAGTTTGCAGGTTTGGTTTCCCCTGCTGAAGCAGGGTACTTATGGGTTATTTGACAGGAACATTGTTGCATTATACCCCTGCATTATACCCCTATACGACATCAAGGTCAGTAAACAGCTTAACATCTTCCTGAATGGACACAGGCTGGACCATGATTTAATGCCTGTATATCTAGGTGTTACACTGGACCATACCTTAACTTTCAAGGAACACCTTACCAAGTCCTCACTGAAAATAAAGATAAGAAACAATCTGATCAACAAACTAGCTGGTTCTACCTCAGAAGTCAGTGCGCAGACACTAAGGCCTGATCTACACCTAAAACTTAGGTTGAGCTAGGTATGTCACACAGGGCCGTGAAAAAGTTCACAACTTGCATGACATAGATCAATCTAACACACTCCTCCCCTCCCCCATAGACATAGCTAGGTCAACAGATGAATTCTTTAATTTTTAAATAGGGTGATTTAAAAAAAAAAAAATAGAAACTAAATCATCATAAGAGGAGTTGCAAAAGATATACTGAGCCTGAATACATAGGAAGATTTAGTATTCCTGTATCCCAGACTAAATCAATAACTGTCATCCTAACTGGTCCAGATATTGAGAGAACATGATTTGCTTCTCCTTTGCATCATTTTAATGGATTTCTTTTTCCATTAGATAATACTGCTCTACAAATTCTCTTTTAAAAGTTCCTCTGAATGAAAAGTCCCTTTGTAAAGATTACACACATTCTAAGCAGAGAGATGCCAAATGTAAAATTACTGTTACCTGCTTCTATGTTTTAGTAACCAAAGAAAGACACATTTTATTGTTGTTAAATTCAGGGGAGCCACCGGTTGAGAAAGCTCCAGTTGCGCAGGTAATTTAAGCGGAGCTTGGGTGAGCCTACTTTCAAAATAGGTGGGCCCTGGCCCGCCCAAGCCCACCCGTAGCTACACCCCTGGTTAAATTCACTCACAAATGTTCAAGTCAAAGCTGTGCTCCCTGACACTCATACCCATGAAATTTTTCAACATCCACACTTTCAATATGTTGCTTCTGTAAAGAAGTTAGGATAAATTAAAAAGTAAGATATAATATGCTTAGTGAGGATTTTGAATTTTTAAACGTATATATCATTTATATGTGTGTGTGTGTAAGTTCTAAATTTTCCTCAATACCATTCCGTTTCTCCTCACTCTAGTTATCTTTTATTGAATTACAGATTGCTTCTTTGAATGTTTCTTCTTCAATTTTCCTTTTTTCTGCAATCCATTGAGAATGTGGTGAAACTGAAAGTTAAAAATGATTGTCATTCCTTAGTGAAAAACTTTATTGTGGAAAATTTTAAAATTCTACATTTTCTTCTTGATGCCCAGCCACTTCCATCTCCAGCCCTTTTTAAAATCAGATTCAGAAGTAATCCTAATATCTATATCTGGTCTATTTCAGGTATTATATTTTGCTAGGCTTCTTGCGTGCATGTATCCGTGCACACAAGTGCATGCATACATGCACTCTTCTGTTTTCAGTGTAATCCGTATTCCACTAAATGGCACTGGCCTTGTGTGTAAGGAGTGATCAAGTCCTTCTGTTGTGATAGTACTGACTTTGTTTGTGGCATCACCTGTTCACAGGCAACAAGGTAATCTATTCATTGTGTTTTGTGCATGGTGTGTCCAGGTTTCATGAGGTCATGTATTGGGTGCCACTGTGTCTCAGAACCCTTTCAATATACAGTTTAGCTTGTACAGTTAATGACACAGAACGAATACAGTAAGAACACCCAGTTACAAGAACAAAGGAGTGAAGTTTATTTGGGAAGAATGGAAACCAGTATAAAAGGATTATCAATACAGCCAAAAAACCCAGTTTATGAAAAGAACAGTAAGACAATTTCCTTTGCTACCATATCCCTGACTAGCCTTCTCAATCCTGATTTATCCATGAGACCTCAGACTGTGGTCATAGTGATCTTGCTGCTAGGTGATTGCACAGCTGACAGTTCTGGGAACTTAGTTTTTCTCCATATCCAGATGGTGGCAAATTGATATAGCTGGATCCACTATCGGTATAGTAATAAGTCTTAAATAATAGGGTAAATTAGTTGTGAACCAGTTCACACAAGCCAGGAACCAATGCTACAGGTTTGTACAAAGTCCCAGTACCAGGACTTTTCTCTGAACATAACTATATAATAAAGTTGTAGGGACAGCCCTAGGATACTGTGACAGGGTGGATGAACAGTGACAGTCCATAGATTGGTAGAAGTGGGGTTAACACTCCTGGTGCTGCTGCCATAGAATGAAAGATTTAAGGAAATGATCCAGGCACCTGCCAGTGTGAAGTAGTCAACTTGAGGAAAAGATAATAGCAGGGAGATCAGTACAAGCCAATTACAAATTGTCCTTTGTTTTTGGTGAATTTTATTTTAGTTCTTGTCATGTTGAGTGGCCTTAAATATAAATTCAGGGCATGTTCAAAAGGGGTTCTTCTCTTTGTGAATCCCTGGTGTCAGAGAAAGAAAGTAAGAAGTTTCCATGACCTCATCACTTGTTGGCAAGAAGAGGCTTTGCTTCTCCTTTCAACAAAAATCTGGAAAAGAGGATGAGATTCAAGGCATTTAGTGAACTGTTTTATCTGGCTTTGATAGTTATCTTACCACCTTTTTCTTTTCATAGTATATCACTGTAGTTTTCTTAGCTATTGCATATATAGTTTATTTACTGTAGTCACGCTGTAAGTGACATCAGTATTATACAGTATTGTACACCAGAGCCATTGTTTAGTAATTATTTTATACTATGCAACCTGTAAACTAGCAGCAAAATATTTTGCAGCCCTCAGTGTACCTTTCATATAAAATGATTTGTTTGGACTTGTTTATCTAGTCACCAAGGACAAGAAAAGAATATGTATTTGCTTGTGCTGTGTTGCTAGTTGTAAGATCTCAGAAAAGTGACTGGCATGCCACATAAAAAGTTAAGTAACTGCTTATGAGCTTTGTTGAACTGAGGCTTAAGTGAGCACTGCCTCCTCTAGTTGCAATCCTGTAAGAGTTAGGTTTCTTAGGCCTGGTTTACACTGACAATGGAGGTCGACATAATGCTGCTTAAGTCGACCCCCTAAAATATGTGTCTCCACTGGCATGTCAGTTCCACCAACCTAAATAACGGTAAAATTCGACTTAATAAAACCACCTCCGCAAGTGGCATAGCATTGAAGTAGAATTCAGTGGGTCGAATGAGTGTCACTGCAGGCAGAGCGCATCATAAATCGACGTCATTGGCCTCTGGGAGGTATCCCATAATGCTGTGTTCTGACCGCTCTGCACATTTACACTCTGCTGCTCTGTGGCCACGTAAACAGGAAATAGCTTCTCCCCGCAAGCCCCGGGAAATTTTGAATTCCCATTTCCTGTTTGGTCAGTGTGTAGAGAGCTTGCCAGCACAGCTGATCATGACAACTGCACACCCTAAATGCGCTCCAGCCTGGAGCCGACCTGAGGTCTTGGATCTCACTGGTCTGTGGGGCGAAGAGTCTGTTCTGGCTCAGCTCTGAGCCAGTAAAAAATATTTGGATATCTACGAGAAGATATCTCGTGGCATGTTGGAAAAGGGACACAACAGGGACGCGCAGCAGTGCTGCGTTAAGATCAAAGAGCTCAGGCAGGCTTATCAGAAAACTAGGGGAGTTAACAACCATTCTGGCTCCTCGCCCAAAACATGCCGCTTTTACAAGGAGCTGCATATGATTCTCGGTGGAGACCCCACCACTATGCCACCACTTAGCGTTGATACCTCTGGGGGATCCAAGTCCAGGATGAATGAGGACGAGTCCATGCATGAGGAAGAGGAGGAGGAGAATAGGGGCAGGCAAGTGTGCTATCCCGTCTCCATGAAAACCAGGAGCTGTTTGCAACACAGGAGCAGCCCATCCCGACGCAGGAAATCGTGACTGACTGGGATGCCAGGGAAGGCATATCTGGTGAGTATGTACTGCAAATTGCATGTCTTTGGTTATATCCCCTGTCCAGAATCTTGTACCAGCAGGAAAAAGTGGTGAGTGTGGCAGTGGGGCTGTGCTTCCTCGTGCTTGGTGTGCTTAAGCACTGGGTTTACCCCAGAAAAGATTATTTATGTGCACAGGGATGCTCCAAGAATCCTCAACATATCTCCAGGAAGCTTTCATTCTGGTACTCTGCAATCCTTTGGAGAAGGTTTCTTGGGAGGGCAGTCTTATTTCCTTCACCGTGATAGAACACTTTCCCCCGCCACTCTGTTATTAATTGTGCAGGCATCATCGTGGAACACAGCATAGCAGCATATGGACCAGGCCTGTAGCTAGATGCTTGCAGCAAATCCTCCCTTTCCGCCTCTGTGACCCTCAGCAGGCTGATATTATGGTGACCTAGGGAAGATGGCACACATTTACAGTAGGCAACCAAGAAAGATTTTTAAAATGTGCATTATTGCACAGCCGGGGATGGTTTCTTGGTTCAGCACACCACAAGTCCCTAAGCAGGATGTTGTTGCTATGGGTCATGGACGTCCACAAATGGGTTCCCATTTTTTTACTCCAGAGATGGTTAACCCGTACTCACCCCTCACCCTTTCTTCTGCCCTTTTAAAAGCCTGATCAATTGGGAGCCCCACATCCATGCTGCTCTAGGGAGCATGGACTTGTGCAGCATGGACTCCGGGGATTTCACTAACACAGATGCACTCGCCCCTTGCTTACCATGGCTGGAACAGCACTCCGATCCCTGCAATAGTCAGGCAATGGAATGCGGTTGTAGCCTTCCCTTGGGAATGTTCAGGGGACTTATTTTTACATTGTAACATTGCTTTTCATCCATGGGATGAGTTAACAATGGGTACCTTGTGCTTTGCTTCCCTCAAAGTGGACAACGTGGCCTTCAACACACCACTGCCTCATACTTCTCAAGAGCGCCTGTCGCAGATAAGAAGGTGGGGGGAAAAAAAACCCAGGATGACATGTTTAATGAGCTAATGAATGCCTCCCTGGCTGCTGACACAGAGCTAAGAGTGTGGAGGATTTCACTGTCTGACAAATTGAACATGAACATGGACAACAGGAAGGCAGCACAGGAGTATGAGCGTTCAACACAAGAGGAGATGCTGTGTATAATGCAGGATCAGTCAGACGTGTTGAGGCGTCTGGTTGAGCTTCAGGAAGATCAGCAGCAAGAAAGACTCCCTCTGCAGTCCTGCAAAACTCTGAGCTAATGCAGTCTTTCCTAGCCCCTACCCCAAATCAGTCTAGGAGGAGGTTGAGCAGGGTGCAGTATGTGCTGCACTCCGCGCTGCTTGAGGCGAGCAGAACGAGGCGGTGGCTCATTTAAGGAGTGGGGATGTGTGATTCTTTCCTGTGTGCTCAGCCAAAATGGGCTCTGTACCCCTGGCCCCACAAAATGCATGCAGAAAATTCCATTCTATTCCATTTCCCCCCATGTGAAGGATCACTAATAAAGAAAGTACTGCTTTCCAATTCATTGCTGTTTATTTATTTATTGATAAAAGGGAATAACGGGAGGGGGAATGGATCGGAGAGGGAGGCGGAAGGTTGTGGTGTTACGAGAAACAAATCTCTGGGATGGTTCGTTTGCCCTGACTACCGGATCTATCACCGGGGGTAGACTGAAACCACTCACTGATGTCCACTCGAATAACCATATATTAAGGTGACAACTATAAACATAAACACTGGAGTTTTTAAGAACAAACAGTGGGGATAAATCCCGGGCCCAATACCATCAACACAACCCTTTGGTTCCCTTAATGTCTGACAATATTTACGGTGGTTCTTTGCTCCACCCAAGGAGCGCTGATCACGATCTGGTTGCGTCGTCTGCTTAGGCTCCAGGTCCACTATCGTCTTTTTCTCGGCCTGGTCCACAGCTGTCTTCTTGTCCTCGTCTTTGGACCCCACGTGAACCAAACATCCACCCTCACCACTCTGCCACTCAGATGGGCAACCCCGATCTAAGTCACTTGCTGCCTTAAATCACCTTGGTCTGATGTCACACCCACCAATCACTGGCCAGGATTTTTCCCGCTCTCTGGGTTGTGCATTCGGCACCAAATTTGTGCCCCCACCTTTTTGCCTTGTCTCTAGGCAGACCTTAGCTACTGGCATCCTGCCAAGCATCAACACCTCCCTGATTCAAAAATGTATTCCAATGTCCAAGATGGAGTCTGTTGAATCAAACTGAGGGGAGTGTACCAAAACATATTTACAATGTTTCCCCAAGAATTCCCCTCCTTGCTGCCCCAAGGATGGGTGTGCACCTTAGGTGCCATCCATTCTCGGGCGCAGCACGCTTAATTTTTCATTTTTCTTTTAACAATCAAAAATAACCATAACCATAACATAAAAAGAATCAATTATAACACAAGCAGGATTACTATAAGATGTATCAGATACTTCCAGTAAGCCACAGAAGAAGCACCTGGATAAAGTATCTCCCTCCACCAGTTGCTACCTGTGTCCTGTTTCACTCGTCTGAAGATCCCCTCATTCTTTGCCGCCGAGTGGTGATTAGTGAGAGCCACTTGTTCACTCTCATTGGCCAATGACTTCAAATGGGCCTCTAGATCTGGGTGGTGCAGCATTTGTTGCAAAACCAACTAGTCAGCACCCAGGTGCACTGGCTCAATGTGCTCATACATCCTATAATGTCGTGTCATTTCTACTACTTTAGCCCTGGGATATTTGAATAGGACGTCACAACCTTCAACCATATATATCTTATATATCCATACATTCTTCCCTGGTTCTGGGTATACTCTATACATGCTATTTACAATCAGCATCGGACAGGTAGTTCGAATACAAATACAGGAAACATTTATATTCACTAAAGCTGAACGAGATAAATTCGCACTCATCAGCCTGTAAAGACACCTGCCACTTTCGGGATTTAGACATGCATGCTCTGTCTCAGTGAAGCCTGATTCGCAGGTGTACCTGAGCTTTGACTTGCCGGTACACGTGCCTAGGTTCACCACCTCCCATCGATCCCTGTTTTCCCTCACCCATCTGGGTAGGTCCTCCGGCCATAACAGCGATCTGTTTATATTCAAGCCTAAAGGGACTAATGGATAGACCCAAGTCTGCACTGCATCAGTAATGGTCAGTATAAAAACCTCAGCCATCATTGCATCCGGGCTAATGGTGAAGTTGATCAGATGCCACCATCCTTGGTGGGCTCTCTCAAAATCATTTGTCATGTCTTCAGTCATAATTTTCCTGATTTCTATGGGAATCATTCCCTCCAATCCCGTCCGAATTATAGATTGCGTGGTGGATTGTATCCATCCTCGGGCCTGAATACAAGCTAGGGCCCTGGATACATTTTCCTGTAGGGTACCTAGTGCTTCCACCACACCTAGGTTTTCTTTTAGCTGCACCTGCAAGCAGTCCGGTAACATACTAGCCACTTTCACTTTTATGTCAGCCAGTTGGGTCAGGGATGATGTCAGGGGTTGAGACATTGAATGCAGGATCCCAATTTAGGGGCCAACACTTCCTGATCAATTGTGTTGAGGACCCCCAGTCCCGTTCCCACGCCTCCTAAAATTGAGCCCGTGGTGTCCCGTCTGATTTGTGTGTGGCTAGTCATTGATTCTAGCCAACTCTTCCAACCCCTGCAGAAGCTTCTCGTGTAGGTTTCACAACGTGGCTCCATCTTATGAACCTCTGTTTGTAGTCTCACCTTCAGGTGTTTTAGGGAATATTTGGGGTTTATTATCAATTTCCTCCTTAAGTTGCAGCTTACAACTACTGGGCCTATGTCACTAATCCTATGTGGACCTACCACTATTACCTCCTGTTCCCAGGTCAATCCGTAGGGACCCAATATCAGCCACCTTCCTCAGTTTCTCCTACCCACTTAGGGATAGACCCTACACATAGAGTATTATACACTGTCCTGCTTGTTTCACAAAACTCATTTACTTTCCCAGTTGAAGAGTTCCCTATGGTTTTATCCCTATAGCTCCTGACATTTGCCTCATATTCCTTATTGCCAATGTATGCCATTACCAACACAGCGTCCAGGTGGGCCATAAATCTCCCAGTCACTCCTAGCACATAACACCCTTCATGCAACAATTCGGGTACTTGGACCTGTATATGACCACACTCGTCCCCTATGATACCCATGGTACTTCTGCATATCACCGCCTGGTGAAATGCATTCCCATCCGGGGTGTACCATATGCAATTCTCAGGGCTTCTCTGTTTCACTTCGAACTGTTGGCCCATCACTATGGCTCGATCCAAACCCTTTTGATGGAGTCACACCTCGCCCTTGGCCTCCCTAGAGGTATTTCTTACTCTACCTCTCCAGTAGAGGTAACACCTCAGGTCCTTCACGTGTATAAATATCTCCATGGCTCGCTTGGAGGTACCTAGCTGGGGCCATCCATCCATGGATAGAGACTCTTCCCTTGCGGATGTTTTTATGGCTATACATGTGTAATGTTTCCCCTGGACCAGGTCCAACCCATAGCTCGTCCCGAGCCATATCATATTTACATACACTGCCAAATATATCCATAATCTGAGGTGATAGATGATCATTACACCACCTGTGGGGGGGGGAATACAATATGATTATTCCTTTGGCCCTTCCCTACTTTTGTCCGGGTCACCTTTCCAGTGCTTTAGCTGGGAACTGTGGAACCATTTCGTAATCCTCTTCCCTCTTTTGTCCATCAGTTCCACTTGGTATACCGTGGGACCGGCCTTGTTCACAATCCATACTGGCCCTACCCATCAGGGGCTCAGAGTGTGTCCAGTCTCTGAGTAGTAACAATACAAAACCTGTTCTCCCACATCCCACTCTAGGGGGTTTCAACTGGTCTCCTAGCCTTTTATCCATGCTCTGGATATTAGCCTTTAATTGGTGTGCTACCCTCAACTGTACCTCTCTAATCCGGTCCAGAGTTTTCGCTACGAATTCCCCCCATTTTCATTTTTGGCTGGAATTCGTCTGGAGGGACTCTTCCTTCCACCCACCATAGTTCTGGGGTCTGCATTTTCCTTCCCACAAACACTTCGTGGGGAGTGAACCCATGTGACCCCACTGTCGATCTTATTGCCATCAGAATGAGGGGCAGCTTAAGGTCCCAGTCTTTACCGGATGCACACACCAGTTTCCTCAGGGCTGTCTTTAAGGTTCTATTTGATCGTTCAACCAAACCTGAGGACTGTGGGTGATCGGCAATGTGCAGTCCTTTCTTTATTCCTAAGGCCTGGCATAGGTGCCTTGTCACCTTCCCTACAAAATGGGGGCCTGGTCAGAATCAATACAATCAGAGATTCCATAGCGGGCAAATGCCTCATTTAACAGAGTCCGAGCTGTTGTCACCGCCATGTTATTTACCGTGGCATAGGCCTCAATCCATTTGGTGAAAGAATCCACTGTCACCAGTATATACTTTTTCCCTCTCCCCGACTGAGGAAGGGGCCCTATAAAGTCTATTTGGACTCTTTTCAAAGGTCCCACAATTACCTGATGTTTCAAGGGTCCTTTAGTCACTTTATTATCTGCGTCATTGCTGGTGCAGTTGAGGCATCGATTAATAAAGCTTACGACTTGCTCTGCCATGCCGGGCCACCAAGCTACGGTTTGCAGTCTCTGCAATGTCTTTTCTTTTCCAAAATGCCTTTGGTGGTGTGCCAGTTCAATTAGCTCGTTTCGGAGGCAACTCGGCATGACTAATACTGGCAGGTCTTTGCTGGTACCTATCTTTGCTGCTAAAGTCAGATCCTCTCTATACGGGAACACACTCCAGCCCTGGTGTTCCCATTTCCTGAGTAGCTCTTGAATATCTCTGTTCCTTCTGTAGCTCTATCACATCTGTGCAATCCTCTTCCTTTCGGGGTCTCTGAGGACAGAGGGGCATCCGTACACCTTCGGACTCTCTCCATTTGGTCTCTGGACCCATCTGTGCCGCTTCCTTCACCAGCTTGTCCACTTGCTGGTTGAGCTTGGACATGAGGGTGTCTTTTTTACTGTGTGCCTTTACCTTACACAGGTAGGTGGCTGCCGTGCATGTCTGTGCCATCTCTCACGCATGCAGGAGATACCGAGAATGGGCTACTGGCTTCCCATCTCTTGTGGTCATCCTTCTTTCCAGCCACACTGGCATTCAGTCTATTAATGCCCTCAAGGTCCATTCTGAATCGGTACCGATTATAAGCTCTTTATCTTTGTCAGAATCTTTCAGGACGGCCACTACTGCTACCACCTCCGTTGCCTGCGCTGAGGGTGGCTTGATTGTTCCTTGTAGTATTTTCTCATCTATATTTCATAGAGCCGCATACCCCGCTACCGGCTTGCCATCCCAATGGTAGCAGCTCCCATTCGTGGCCCATATCTTGACTTTGACGTCTTCCTCAATTTCAGTATCCTTTTTCACTCTGAAAGGGGATTCCTTCTCTGGCATCTTTTCTAGAGGTAGTGGGCATTCATGCTCCTCCCCTTGACATAGTAGGGCGTAGGGAGCCATTGTCATCTGCTTGGTCTTGTCCACACTGATTTCTCTATTGATTAAGGTAAGAGTCCACCCAGCAATCCTAGGGTTGGACACTCTCCCCTGGTTCACCCTTCCTGATAGAACATATTTTATGGGCATATGTGAGGTCCTTAATACTATGGGAGACAGGCCAATGATATATTCCCAGTGGGTTATTGCCCAGGTCAAAGCCAATATCTCTCTCTTGCATGGGGAGAATCTTTTTTCCACCTCTGACAGGTTCCTTGATCCGTAGGCAATAGGCTTTTCCCCTGTCCCGTTATCCTGTGACAATACGGCGCTAATGCCTTCAGGAGTAGCGGCTATCTGGAGGGAGAATGGGATCCCCTCCTTCGGGTATGCTAATGCCAGGGCCATTGTTAAGGCCTTCTTCAGACTCAGGAAGGTTTCTCTCTGTGGATCTCCCCATGTCCACTCCCCATTTTTCTTTAGAAGTTGGTACAGGGGTTTCACTATCAAAGCATACCTCTCAATAAAGTCCCTAGAGAATCCTGTTATTCCCAAAAGGATCTTAAGGCACTTACATCTTGTGGTGCAGGCAGCTTCTCAATTAATTCAGTTCTTTGCTGGTCTGAGCACCATCCATTGATTCCTAGGCTCACCCCCAGGTAGGTGATTTGCTGTCTCACCAGTTGAGCCTTACTAAGGTTTACTAGAAATCCTGTCTCTTCTGTCTTTCCTAATACCTCATCCAGAGCATCTAGGTTTTCTTCCTTCGAACAGGTGGCGATCAGAATATCATCAACATATGACAGTACCGCCTTTCTACATTTCACACCTCTCCACATTCGAGTCACCTCCCAGTGACAAATCGAAGGTGCATTATGTAGCCTTTGGGGCAGTCTCGTGAATGTCAGTTGTCAGTTACCAAAGGTAAAAGCCAATTTGTGTCAATCTCTCTCGTCCACAGGAATGGAAAAGAAGGTGTTGCTGAGATCCAATACAGTAAACCACTGTGCACCTGCTGCAAACCTGGCCATTACGTTTTGGAACTTGGCTATTACGGGGACTAATCTGGGTGTTACTCAATTCAGCTCCCTGTAGTCCACGGTGAGCCTCCATGTCGTTCCATCCGCCTTCTTGAAGGGTTTTTAGCCCATTATGCATTATCTTAGCTCTTCCTCAGTCTCTAAGCATGAAACTTGACAACATACTTCATGACCATACTTCAGTCAGAAAGGTACACTATTGTACATTTTGTGAGTCTTTCTGAAATTGAATCACTTCTGGTCTTTAATTCACACATCAAGGATTATGGATCACAGAACTTTGAAGACTGTTAAAGATGGTAAAATATTACTTTAACTTCTGCTCAGTTCCTTTTATAATCTGCAGAATCTGGTGTAAAATGAATTCTCCTCTTTTGCTAGAATGCATCCACAGGTCATGTTATAGTGCAGAAATGTACAGCGTCCCAAGGAAATTGCCAGTAAGGGGCCATATTTTCCATTGCCTTGTATCCTGTATAGTCATTTATACTTATGCAAAGTAAGTGTAGAATATTACCAAATCAGAAGAGTCGTGTTTTAAACTCATCCTCACACCTGCAAATGACTATACAAGGTGCAAAACAGAAGAAAATCAGGTCCTAGTTCTGGAAATTCTTAGAACTTTGTCAAGGATTCACTGAATATTTTGAAGGAGGAAAAATAACAATGAGTAGATCATAGCAATTGTGCTCCAAAGGATTTTATGATTTCATGCTGTTTTGTAGCCATTATAAAACTGCTATAAAATTGGCCTAGGATCTGGGGAAAAAGAAGGGATTTTTAAAAACTCTTTCTTCTCTTGTAATTTTTTATTTCTATTGTTGTACTTTACATGTTTTTCTTCTTCTTTATTCTTTTCACTGCAATTTTGGGGCTACCTCAGGGTTTGGTCATATAAGTGTTAGAATTAGGGTGACCAGACAGCAACTGTGAAAAATCGGGACAGGGTGTGGGGAGTAATAGGCGCCTATATAAGACAAAGTCCTGAATATCGATACCCTGGTTAGTATATATAGTACTAACTTCAGCACTGGAGTAAGACTGTCATACTTAGATCAATTTACAAACAGCTTCATATATTGAAGCTGAAAAGGGAAAAAATAAGAAATCTCTTTCTTTATCATTTATTTCTTTTATTGCAAACCATTATGATAGCTTACAAAAAATTAAATTTGAGTTAAGGTTGCCTCTGTATATGCATACTAACGAAAATTCTTTTTTTAAATGTAAAGTAAGAGTATGGAAGTCAGTAACGAAACGAGTAGCTAAATATTCAAATACAGTCACTGTTCATATAATTTCTTAAATGTGCATGTGTAAAATATCTCATTGTATATTCCAAAAAAAAACACCTTAATTCTTCCCTTGTATAGCTACCCACTCTCTATACAACAGGAATAATATACTTCACAAGGGATGTATTTAGAATGTTGTTATATTCATTTATTCACAAATCAATACTTGTGAAAAATCACACTCAGGCCCTCATCCAAAGCCCGCTGAAGTGAATGGAAACACTCCCATTGACTTTAATGGGCTTTCGATCAGGGCTTATTGCTCTTTCAGTGTTCCCATGGTCAGAAGGATACAACTAGCTGAAGTTTATGGTTATATGCAAAATTATTGAATATTTTGCACAAAATGTCACACATGAACCTTCACAAACTTGGCAATCATTCAAAATATTTTATGAGTGTTTCTTTGTTTTTTAATTAATATGTATTTTCAATAGGGAATTTAATATACTGTGTACTGCCACTTTAAAAATCTGTCACTTAGGTCTTGGATGCTTCATGCTGAGAAGATTCTAAATGCAGACACAAGATATTCTAATTTGATTGAATGGAATTTTACCATGCTTGGTCTCTGGCCCAAAGGTGACGTTTCCTGGTTAAGTTTGAGCAAATCTGTTCAGCCATTTCTGACTTACTATAAGAGAGAGAAAAAAAATACTTTTCCCATTTAAAAAAAGTTCTAAGCTACTGCAAAAGAATGGCTGAAGTTTGGAACATGGCAATAAACATAGTCCTCTAAGGAGTTGTTTTTGTGGGGTGGTGGATAGAAAGGGGCTGAATTTGATAAAAAGCTATATATGTTTAATATACTCAGTGCTAAGCCTGTTAGAGTCTAATAAAGCCTTATCCACTTGGTGACATCACTTCACGTTGTCCCAGCCTAGTAGGCCCAGGAGCTACTGCTATCAAGCTGCTCTTGGAAAAAAAATTGCCTAAGATTGTAAATGTCTGTTGAAACACACCCAGTACATTCTCAAAAAAAAACTGTGTTAACCTCAGGGTTATGAGATATTTATCGTTGCAAACAGAAAAGTCAATTTTGTCTAGTTTTCATCTTGGCCTCACTGAGGTCCATGACAAACCACCCATTGACTACAGTGGGAGCCAAGATTTCACCCCATATCTTTTGCTGCATTCTATGATCTGTAACTTCTGGATTTTCATATTTTAAAAGCTTCATTTTCTTTTCATTTTTGTCACACTAATAGGTAAGCTGCTGCTGTGTTACAAATAATCTGCAAAGGAATTTTTAAAAAGGGGGCTGTGCCCTTTTTTGGCTATTTTATCACATGTAAATATGAACTGACAGTTTTTAAGTTGAGTAGGTATTGACGAAAGACAAAAGGGATCAATATTTTCAAACTTGGGTATTTATAGTTAGGCACCTAAATTAAAGCGGCCTGCTTTCCACCCACAGCTCCCTCTGGGGTTTAAAAAAAAATGGTAGTGCAATTGGCTGTACCTCTCTGGTGCATCCTTGGGTGAGAGGGGTGCCTGTTGTCTGATATGACCCACATGACTGTTGTCTGGGTTCCTGCCTTTGAGTACAACCCTCCAGCTGTTCCTCTCAGGACTCTGCCTTCTTCCTGGGCTGGTGTGGTAAAGTAATCGAAAGAACAAAGCAAAATATCTCCACAGCCCACAAAAAGGCCTGAGCACCCCAGTCTTAGAAAAAAGGCCAGTAGTCTTTGGGAGGCAGGTCTGGGCTCCTTATCCCTCATGTGTCCAAACAACCAAGGCTGAGTTTTAGGGCTCTAAAGCGAAAGAGAAAAGCTGATCCGTCTAATTCCTCAGAGGCTCTCGAGCAGTTTCCCCTGTTCCTAGAGGTTCTGTGCATTAGTTCCATTTAGTCCTTGTATGCCATCCAGTTTGAACTAGGACCCTCCCTTCTCCAGGATTGTCATGTTTTATAGGTACAGCGGGTTGGGGCTGACTGAGCCCTGAAGAGCCATTTAACTCCTTCTTGACTAGGGTGGGCTGCCCTTGCACATAGAGCCTTTAAATAAAAAAAAGAAAAGAAAGTTCCACTGGAGCCTTTTAAAATATGTCTGCTTTACTTTAGGTGCCCAAAATTAGGAACGTGAGTTTGAAAATCAGATTGTTTTTAACAGTGGAGCAAAAAAATTCCCTTCTTTCATTTGGCTCAGTTTTTAGTCTTTTGACTCTGATGTCAAAATTACACTAATTGTTCTATCACCCATAGAATGCACTATTAAAGTTGCCTAGTTAAAAAAACACAGTAGTCAGAAATTGCAAAATGTATATTTCCAACAGGCTCATTAATTTAGACTCTTTATATTATCTAGCTTAACAATATTTGGATACACTCCTGAATTCCTTGCTCTTTCATTCCTATATGTATTCCTGGTACACTGCAAACCTTCCTTGTACATCATGCCTTCCTTGCACACATAGTAGGCCTGTGATGTCCTGAAATGTATACTGTAAAATATACAGGCTGTGCCTAGGTGACCAGATGTCCTGATTTTATAGGGACAGTCCTGATACTCAGGGCTTTTTCTTATATAGGTGCCCCACCCTGTCCTGATTTTTCACAATTGCTATCTGGTCACCCTAGCTGTGCCTCACAGCCAAGTTAACACTGCTGCTGTGGAACCTAAATTTACTTACTTTTTGTGTTTTGTACATCTTAAAGTTACATTAATATTATGTTATACATGACCATGTTAATTCAAACAGAAAAAGTTCTGCATAAGAATGTATACAGAAGCATATGGCTAGACCCTCACATTCTCAAAGAGAATGGCCACTAAACATAGGAGAGCAGACTTCCATTTATCACAATACTTACTTGGTGTATTGTTAAACAAATCCAATTTCCTGGTAAAACATTAGCATTAAATTGTGTATCCATGATCCAAAGCATAGTTTACTGTGAATCAAGTAATTTTAATTCTTTATCTTTCTGATGGAGGTCCTTTGATATGACAGCCGGATATCAGAGTATTAGCATTATGGGAACTGAATGATGCATTAATTCAATATCACTTTTAGACATTTGAAATATAACTTGCAGACCAGACCTAAACAAGGCAAGTCTGCAATCAGAGAGAGAGAGACTTTTCTGACTTCAGTATGAATTAACCTTGTGTGGATAAGACTTTAATTTTTTTTCTGGTAGTTCCTGTGACAATTCATATCTCATTTGCTACAGGATGGCTTTCTAAAATCCGATATGGAGTCCAACGTGGCCAAATCTAATGCGACGATACCAAAAACACTCACAACTTTCTCCCTAACAGATCCCCTCCTTGCTGCCTCGAAGAGGGATGCACACTCGTCATGCCTCTTCGAGTGCAGCACACTCAATTTCTTATCTTTCTTTTAACAATCAGAAATAACTGTATCCACAAAACAAAAAGAATCATTTGTAACACAAACATCATTATAGGGTGTACCAAATACTTCCAATAAGCCACCGAAGACGCACCTGGAAAGAACACTTCTCTCCACCAGTTACTGACCGTATCCTGCTTTACTTGCTTGAAAATCCTTCGATTTTCACCGCTGAGTGATGGATAGTGAGAGCCACGTGCCTGCTCTCATTGACTAACTCCCTTAACTGAACTTCCAAATCTGGCTGATACAACATCTGTTGTAGTACTGACAGGTCAGCACCCAGGTGCGCTGGTTCGATGTGTTGATACATCCGATAATGCTGTGCCACTTCTACAACCTTTGCCCTAGGGTATCAGAACCGGATGTCACACTCTTCAATGGTGTATGCTTTACATATGCATAAATTCTATCCTTGTACCAACTATTTACAGTCAACATTGGGCATATGGTTCTAACACAGACACAAGAAACATTTACAATTACCATCACGGAGCGAGACATATTTACATTCATTAGCCTATAGTGGCACCTACCACTATCAGGGTTCAGGCAGGTGTGTTCTGTTTCAGTAAAACCCGATTCACAGGTATACCCGAATTTAGGCTCACCGATACAAGCGCCCAGGTTTACCACATCCCATTGATTTCCATTCTCTCGTACCCATTTTGGTAGGTCCTCCAGCCATAATAGGGTACCGTTTATATTCATGCCCAAAGGAACTAGTGGGTAGACCCATGCTTACACTTCATCCGCAATAGTTAACACAAAAACTTCTACTACCATACTGCCTGTATCAATGGTAAAGTTCATCATATGCTACAGTTCCTGGTGGGTCTGCTCAAAAGCACTGGTCATGTTTTCGGTTATAATTCTTCTTATCTCTATGGGAATTATTCCTTCCAACCCGGTTCATATTATAGGACTGAGCAGTGGACTGTATCCAACTTTGGGCTTTAATACGGGCTAAGGCTCTGGATACATTCCTTTGCAGCGTGCCTAACGCACCCACTACGCTCAGCCTATCCTTTAGCTGAACCCGCAACCACTCTGGTAGTATACTCGTCACCTTTACTTGGATTCCGCCAATTGGGTCAGGGGCGAAGTCAATGGTTGTGATATCGACTGCAAGTCCCTCCCCAGGGATCCCAATTTGGAGGCTAGCACTTCTTGATCTATGGTGTTAAGGACTCCCAATCCAGTTCCCACACCACCTAAAATCGAACCCATTACATCCCGCCTAATGCGCCTGCAGTTGGTTGTTGACTCTACCCAGCTTTTCCAACCTCTGAGAAGGGTTCTAGAGTAGACCTCACAACATGGCTCCACCCTATGGACCTCCGTTTGTAGGCTCACCTTCAGGTGCTTCAGGGAGTACTCGGGGTTGACAATTAATTTTCTTCTCAATTGTCGGCTAACCACCACTGGGCCTATGAGGCTAAGTCTCAGTGGGCCTACCACCGTTGCTTCCTGTTCCCAGGTACACCCATAAATACTCCGTATCGTCCACATTCCCCTATCAGTTTCGTTTATCCATATAGGGATAGTTCCCACGCATAGGGTATTATACACCTCGGTTCCTGGCTCATGAAACTCATTCACCCTTCCCATAGAAGTCCTATCCTTATGACACAACATGTTTACCTCATATTCCTTGTTACCAACATACGCTGTTATCAACACGGCGTCAAGGCTGGCCGCAAACTTTACAATTACCCAGACTGCATAATACCTTGTATGTAGCAGTTCTGGTATTCAGGCCTGAATATACCCACACTTCCTGCCCTTGACACAGGTGCTGCTCCGACGTACCACAGCTTGATGAAATGCCTTTGCGTCCAGGGTATACCATGTGCAATCCTTAGAACCTGTTAGTTTTTCCTCAAGCCGTTGGCCCATTACAATGGCTCAGACCAATCCTTTGTGGTGGAGCCATCTCTCCCCACGGACCTCCCCCGAGGTGTTGCTCGTCCTCCCTTTCCAGAAGAGGTAACACCTCTGATCCTCCACATGGATGAAGATGTCTACAGCTCACTTGGAGATGCCTAACAGCTGCCTTCCTTCTAAGGACAGGGACTCTTCCCTTGAAGACGTGCTCAAGGATTTACAGGTATAGTACCTTCCTTGGACTATGTCCAAACTGTAACTCATCCTTAGCCATATTATATTTACATTCCATATCCAATATATACAAAATCTGAGGCAATTGTTGGTCATCTCTTTATCTGTGGGAGGAACACAATGCAGTTACTCCTTTGACCTCTCCTTTTCCTTATTCTGGTTTCCTTTCCATCATTTTACTGGGAACTATGAAACCATTTTGTCATCCTCTTGCCTCCTTTATCCATTAGTTCAACTTCATAAACTGTAGGACCGGCCTTATTTAAAATGCATACTGACCCTACCCATCTGGGGCTCAGAGCATGCCCAGTTTCTGAGTAGTATCTATACAGATATTCGTTCTCCACATCCCATCCTATCGGCTTTAATTGGTCCCCGAGCCTTTTATCCATTCCCTGGATGTTTGCTTTCAGTTGGTGGGCTACCCTCCTTTGAACCTCCCTGATATGATTCAGCATTTTTGCTACGAATTCCCCCATCTTCACCCTGGGCTGGAATTCGTCAGGTGGGACTCCTCCCTTCACCCACCAGAGCTCTGGGGTCCACATCCTTCTTCCTCATGGGGAGCGAACCCATGTGACCCCACGGTCGATCTTATGGCCATCACAATGAGGGGCAGTTTGAGGTCCCAGTCCCTACCGGATGCACATACCATTTTCCTAAGGGCTGTCTTTAGAGTCCTATTTGATCTTTCAACCAAGCCCGAAGATTGTGGGTGCCCGGCAATGTGCAGCCTCTGTTTTATCCCCAGGGCCTGGCATAAATGCTTGGTCACCTCCCCTATGAAGTGGGGGCCCTGGTCTGAGTCCATGCACACGGGGATTCCATAGCGTGCGAAGGCCTCATTCAGCAAAGTCCGAGCTGTCGTTATGGCAGTATTATTCACTGTGGCGTATGCCTCTATCCACTTTCTGAAGGAGTCTCCTACTACCAGCACATACTTCTTTCCTCTACCAGACTGAGGGAGAGGTCCTATAAAATCTATCTGGACTCGTTTCCAAGGTCCAATGATTGTTTGGTGCTTGACCAGTCCTTTTATAACCCTTGTGTCAACATTGTTTCTGGCGCAGTTGAGGCAGTGGTTGATGAATCCTTCAACCTGATCTGCCATTCTGGGCCACCAAGCCACTGTTTGCAGTCTCTGCATGGTTTTCTCCTTTCCAAAGTGCCCTTGGTGGTGCGCCAGTTCAATCATCTCACTTCTGAGACAGCTTGGCAGGGCCAATACTGGGAGTTCCTTGTTGGTCCCTATCTTTGTCGCCAAAATCAGACCTTCCTTACTCTGGAATACACTCCAGCCCTGATGCTCCTGTTCCGCAAGCAGGTCCTGGACCTCTTGGTCCTTCTTCTGGAGTTCCATGACATCAGTACAGTCGTTCCCCTTCTTGGGCTTCTGTGGACAGAGGGGCAGCTGGATGTCCTCTGACCCTCTCCATTCAGTCTCCGGGCCCAACTGTGCTGCTTCCTTCACCAGGTTATTCACCCGCTGGTTCAGGTTTGACAGAAGGGTGTCCTTTTGCAGTGGGCTTTTACCTTGCACAGGTAGGTCGTTGCTATCCGTGCCTGTGCCATTTCCCATGCATGCAGAAGATATCGGGAGTGGGCTACCAGTTTACCATCTCCGGTAGTCATACACCTTTCCAGCCATACTGGCATCCAGTCTATCAGAGCCCTCAATGTCCACTCAGAATTGGTGACTATGGTAATCTTCTTGTCTGCCGTTACCAGAACAGCTACCACTGCTATCACCTCAGCAGCCTGTGCTGAGGGTGGTCTTACTGTCCCTTGCAGCGTTTTCCCATCTGCATGTCGGAGTGCTGCATATCCCACTACTGGCTTGTCGTCTAGATTGTAACAGCTCCCATCTGTGGCCCAGATCTCCATGTCATCGTCCTCTCTAATCTCACTGTCCTTTTTCACCTTAAAAGGAGACTCCTTCCCCAAGGACTTCTCTAGGGACAGTGGGCATTCATGCTCCTCCCCTTGGCATAACAGGGCGTATGGAGCCATTGTCGGCTGCTTTGTTTTGTCCATACTAATTTCCCAGTTAATCAAAATGAGAGTCCATCCAGCAATCTTAGGATTGGACACTCGCCCTTAGTTCACTCTTCCTGACAGGACGTACTTGATGGGAGTATGAGAGGTTCTCGGGACGATGGGAGATAGGCCTAAAATTTACTCCGAATGCGTT
Organism: Emydura macquarii macquarii; assembly: GCF_026122565.2. Lineage (NCBI taxonomy): Eukaryota > Metazoa > Chordata > Testudines > Chelidae > Emydura > Emydura macquarii. The sequence goes on along the minus strand of NW_027131588.1, from coordinate 6,368,316 downwards.
ATGGCCCACTTTAGGGTTAGTACTTCCCTCTCACACGGGGAGAATCTTTCCTCAACTTTTGAGAGATTTCTTAGCCCATACGCTATGAGCTTCTCCCCTGTCCTGCTGTCTTGGGATAGCACTGCGCTAATACCCTCCAGTGTAGCGGCAATCTGTAAAGTGAATGGGATTCCTTCTTCGGGTACACAAGTGCTGGTGTAGATGTTAGTGCTTTCTTCAAATCCATAAATGCTCTTTTCTGTAGTTCTTCCCAAGTCCATTCCATGTCCTTTTCGAGCAACTGGTACAAGGGCTTGGCAATCAGTGCGTACTTCTCTATAAAATCTCTGGAGAAGCCAGTCAGTCCTAAGAAGGATCTCAGCACGCTTACGTTCCACCCTCTGCTGTTCGGGACGCTGTCCGTCAATTCCCAGGTTCACCCCTAGGTAGGTGACCTGCTGCTGTACCAGATGGGCCTTGCTGGGATTTACCAAGAATCCGGTCTCTTCAATCCTTCCCAGCACCTCCTCTAAGGCTTACAGATTTTCTGCTTTGGAACAGGTAGCTATTAGGATGTCATCCACATAGGATATAACCACCTTCCTATGCACCAGGTCTCTCCACATCCTGGTTACCTCTTGGTGACATATGGAGGGTGAATTATGTAGCTCTTGTGGTAACCGCATGAATATTAGCTGTCTGTTTCCAAAGGTGAATGCCATCTTGTGCCAGTCTCTTTTTTATCCACTGGGATGGAGAAAAATGAATTGGAGAGGTCGAGAACTGTGAACCATTTGGCCCCCGCTGCTATAGTGGCCATCACGTTCTGGAATTTTGCCACCATTAGGGCTAGCCTAGGTGTCACTCGATTGAGTTCTCTGTAATCCACCGTTAGTCTCCAAGTAACTCCATCTGCCTTTTTCACCGGCCATAACGGGGAGTTACAGGTAGTTTGGATCTCTGTCAATACTCCTTGTTGAATCAACATGTCTAAACTTTCCTTCAAGCTCTCCTCCTCCTGCTGCGGGTACTGATATTGCTTCAAGAGATGAGGATCGGGTCCCAGGATTCGAGCTACCCTGCTTGATCTTGCCGCACTGCAACTTATTCTTGGCAAACACAGGGAGATGCTTCCTTGTCACTTTGACCACCTCTTGTTCCCACTGCAGGAGTGAAATCTCCGTAAGTGCCTTGATTGTGGCTACCCTAAATGAGGCTGCAATCTCATAGTGCTCCTGTCCTTCTCTCTGTGCCAAGATCATTTGGTTTGGCAGAGCAAGCACTGGTCCCATTTTGGTGAGCATGTTCATCCCCAATATCCCTGTTCCATCTAATTCCTGCAGTCCAAAACTGGAACTGCACATCATATTCCCTATGGTGCATTGAATAGGGTCGGTGAATGGAACTAAACTGTTTTTTCCATTAAAACCTTCTAACATCCTCCATTCCTTTATTGCCATTCCTTTTAATTCTGGTGTTTTCTGTACACAGATCATGGATACAGCGGCTCCAGTGTCTACCAGAAGTTTCTGCTCCATTGAACTGAACTTCCCCACAAAAGTTGCCACTGCAACTGGTTGTCCCCAGGTGTCCTCCATTACTGGAGCCACAGGTTCAAGGGATGACAGAGAAGCTCGGCCTCCTCATTGGAGGCTGGGACAACCCCCTTCCGTTGGTGGGTTACCCCCTTTGTGAACTGCCAATCTGCTCATCAGCTCCGCTGTCTCTAGTCCATCTATTTTCTCGGGGTCTTCAAATTTCAGGAGTCTTCTCCAAATAATTCCCCGTAGCTTCCATGCTTCATGTCTGTTCTGCTCTTCTCTAGACCTTCACTGCGGTCTTTGGGTCCTAGGAGAAAAGGATTTTCTGAGAGCACCCTCTTTCTCCCGTCTGTCTGGCTCCTTGACAGCTGCCACCTTGGCTGGCTTCCCTCTGAATACAGTAGTTCGATTGCTCTGTTCCTTCCTGGATTCCTGAGAGTTCCCTGTTGATGTCAGGAACGCTTCCCTGTGGAGCTCGTAGGCAGTTCTTACCCTTTCTTCAATCTCCTGCAGAGTATGCAGATTGTGATTTACAGCACCCATTGTCACCCTTAGTGTTGGCAGCAGACCCTTCACCAACTCCTCCTCAAATTCTGGGGTGTCTAATTGGTTTGCACCCGCCATCCTGAGGAGGAAAACCTCTCGGGTTTCTCGTGCGGGGCCTGTTTCTCAGTATAGTACTTCCCCGTCAAACTGGAGCTTGGCCAGTAAAAGGTATACAGCCTTTTAAAAATCTCTACGGTATTTCTTATAGTAGCCAGTTGAAACTCTCCTGGCAGAGCTCCAAAGTCCTCACGGCTCATGCCCTCTCTCATCAGGGCTACTATATCATCGGCATTTAAGCCAGTCATCTCTCCCACTCATGCTATCCAATTAACCACCGTACTGCCGTTTAGTGGACCCATAGTCTTTCCCATTGCCCTTGCCTGCTCCGGTGTGTACGTCCAGTATTCCTGCCAGACCTCATTTGGCCTGTCTGTCCCCACATGCTGTATAACCGTGGTGGTCACTGGGTTCATGGGGATTACTTTTGGCATGCCGCACTGTACTCCCTCTACACCTGCCTCCTCTTGGGGGCTTTCCCTCGGAGCTGAAGGCTCTACTCCACTGCAGCTTCTTCCCGTAGGAACTCCCTCCCACGAGCTGGAGCTGAGCTCCGTGCTCAACCCGGAGCTAGTGGTCGGTTGGGGCCACCTTTGCTTACTCCTGACCATTCCTTTGGTCTTTTTTAATTCAAGGGAGAGGGTGGCTATTCTTCTCTTGCATAGAGAGTGGTCCTCCCCCGCTCTACATGCCTCCTTGATTTCCCTTAGGAGTCTCTTGACTGCCGCCCCTGACTCCTCCAGGTCGGTGGTCAACCTTCTGACCTCCTTCTCTCTGACCGAGAGAGACTCTGTAAGGCCCACGACCTGCACCTCCAGCTTATTTAGCTGTGTGGCTTGTGTCAGGTCTTTCACCCAAAACTGCTCTTCCCTTTTTGCCTTCTCGGCTGCCTGCAGCTCCTGCTCTTGCAGTAGCTGGGCAATGCAGCTTTCGCGTGCGTTAACCTCCCCCGTGAGCTTATCCACCCAGTTCGTCAGCTCTGTTACCACAGCAGTCAGCTCATGGGCAACCATGTTCAGCCCGTACCATAGGCCTCATTTCCTTTCCTTCTTGGAGGGATGTGGCTTCCCCGCCACGAACTCCTCCCACCGACCACATAAGTCCTGATATGCCCCTTTAAACAACCCTGCCTCCCAAGGATTTTTCCCTTTTCCCAGATCATTGAGACAGGAGTCCAGGCTTTCTTTATTTGTTGGCTGTACCCAGCCCCTCACCTCAAATTTCCACGTTTGGTTCATTGTTCCATCCGATCGGTTCTTCGGCGGGATGCATCACCGCACTATCTCCTGCTCTACCTAGCTTGCTAGCTAGTGAAGGCCTTAGAGCGCTCTGCTCCCGGGGCTCCCCTGCTCCTCTTACAGCTGCTGCTGCTGCTTTGATCGCAGCTCTCCCGGCAGCTGGGCTGGCCCAAGCAATGGCTGGTGCCTATGTCCCTATACATGGCCTGCATGTTCAGCGCGGCTTAAGGCTCCCGTTTCAGGTTGCGGTGCTCCTCCTCGAGGTCTGCGTTCCGCAGTGCCGTACCCCTCCTTGACTGGCAGGTCAGGCTGTTCCCTCAGCACAGTACCCTTAGGACAGTGTCCTTACGAAGTCTGCCTCAGTCCGGCTGCTGAGCCAATGGCTTTCCTTGTTCTTAGGGTCCTCCCTCACAGCTAATGGCTGCTCTCAATGCACCAGTGTAACACAACAAATCAGTGTCAGTCAACTCCCATCAGTGTCCCTTCGTGGTCGCCAAAATGTTAAATAATTTAATTCTCTGATTCGTTTACCCTGTCTACCGGATCTATCACTGGGGACTGACTAAGACAAGTCACTGAAGGTCAATTAAACAAAACTGGTTTATTAGGGGAACAAATAAAAGTAGGAACAATAAACACTTGAGTTAAGAATATGGTGGGTAATAAACCCCGGGCCCTCTACCACAAATGTAACCCTTGGTCTCCCCAGTCTGTGACAATATTTACTATCGTTCTTCGCTCCCTCCGAGGAGTGCTGATCACAACTCAGGTTAACCTCATCTGCTTCAGATCCAAGTCCGGTGTCGTCCACTTCCCTTCTGGGTCCACAGTCATTTACTTCTCCTCCTTGTCTAGAACCGCACAAACGCAACGAACACCCTGCCATGCAACCACTCAGATGGGTAGCAGCATTCTCCGGCACTCACCGCCTTATATTACCCCTGCCTTAAACCAATCAGCGGCCAGGGTTTTTTCCCGCCTTGCTGGACTGTGCACACAGCACTCCTGTCTGTGCACTCAGTACTTATCTGTGCACACAGCACTATCCCATTAGGCTTCCCACCTTTGTCGTCACTAGGCAGACTTTTGGCTCTTGGCGGCCTGCCAACCATCAGTATCTCATTTGCTACACGATGGATTTCTAAAATCCAATATGAAGTCCAACATGGCCTAATCTAATGGGAGGGTACCAAAAACATTCACAACTTTCTCCCTAACACCCCATTGAAGTTAGTGGAAAGTTTTCTACTGACTTCAGTGGGCATTGAATTAGGCCCTTGATGAAGAAGTGAAGTCTAAAGAAACTTAACTATCAACATCATCGGTCAGATCTAGAAACATTTGCATCCATACGGTTCTGTCCAATGTGTAGCATAGTTCCCTATGAGTTCTGTCTTCCTGAGACTTTAGATTTGAAGGTTTCAGGAATTTTTTTTTTTAAAACAATTTCCCACACCAATGTTGGTGCACAGCATGGAAACAAGTTTCTTCCATTCCTTTCTATCAGTTGCTATTGCTTCTATCTGCTCTGTGTTGTGTGGAGATTGACTGTTCTTCCCTCCCAGCTAAGAGTTCTACTTAAGGTTTCTCTTGAGCACCACTGTTCCCTCACACCAGTTGGTTTCCATTTGATGGTTTCATGTGGGAGTCTGTGTTGGTATCTGGAGTACATGCCTCAAATGTGTCCTGTGCTTTCTTCTGATTCTGGTGGAAATGAGCTGCTGGCTGGCGGTTTCTCAGATCTCTTCATTGGTAATAAAGGCTTTCCAACTAGAATTTTTCATAGGCACTTGTTTTTGAAGGCATCTAGTTTTCTGTCTAACATTTTGGTAGATGTCCAACTCTTGCAGTCAGATGTTAATACTGAGATTATGTTTGAATTTAAAATTCTCAGTTTTGTTTTATCCATTAGGTATAAAAAATGTTTTTGAATAGCAACATGAAACAGAGTGTTAGGCCATTTCCACTGGAATTCTCATTTCCACATTCTCTGATCTTTAGGTCAGGGAGAGGAATCTCCATACTAGAAATCACATTTGATGGATAACTAAATTAGGGGGAATATTAAGATCCTTTGAACACATTATGTGAGAGATTTAACCTGCCAGCATCAATTTTTTTTTAACATCTCTGTAGCTCTGGCACTCTGTCAGTACATTTTAACCAGACTCAATAAATGCACCTAGAATGAACTCATTAGAGGTTCTACTAGCTGAAGTCCATTAAAAAAACTAAAACAAAACAAAAATAGATGTGTCTGCCCTGTATAAAGGCTACAAAGTGCACAAAATTATAAGATAGAAATAGATCTGATCATTTGTCCAAAACTAAAACCCAATCAAACCTTTGTGAGTTTATAAGAAGTCCAGTTAGCTGGTAATAGTAATATTTAGCACACATGCAGTACTTTACATCTTCATTGCATTGTAGAAATATTAACAAATGAATCTTCAGAAAGCCCTGTGAGGTAAATATTATCTCCATTTTGCATATGGGACAACTGAGACACAGAATGCTTAGGTGTCTTCCCCAAAGTCACTCCAGGAGTCAGTGTCTGAGCTAGTATGAGAACTCAGGATTATCCTGGCTCCTCGTTCTGTGCTTTTGCCCACAAGACTATATCACCTTTTTCTGGTCTTGTTATTTAAATGAATCACATGCCTATAATTTGTCTTCTGGTTTGGAAGAACCCAAAACTGAATGCAGTACTCAAGGTATAGTCTCTGTGACATGATGCCTATGCATATACAATCCAAAAATCACATTTGATTATTCTGCTGATATGTCACATTGCTGGCACTGGAGCATGAGTTGTGAACATCACATCATCAATGGGACCTCCATGACCAGGGGCCTGCTGCAGCTGCTTATTTGGTGGCATTGTCTGAAGCAGCTTTAGATATAAGTATTACCCCTTTCACATCTATTTGCCCCAGTTTAGTACCGATCCTATTTCCACTGAAGTCTGTGACAAAAGTGCCATTGACTTCAGGGTAATTAGGATTGGGTCCTTAAAACTGTCTCAGTTCTCATTTAAGATATGATGGCCTATAACGTGACAGATGCTTGGCAAGATCATTAGACCCTGACCCACTTATAGAGCATGAAACAGGAACGCTATAGGTCATCACCTTGCCATTATTCACTTTGTTAAATCTCTCCTCAAATGGTTGATAATTATTTCAATTTTTAATAAGCATCCTAAATAACTAGCCAGTTACATGGTAACCAGAGAGGTTAGGTAAGCTCTGAGGGACCTATTCTCTCTTGTAAACCATAAAAAGTTAATAAGGTAATTAATGCCTATTTTTTAAAACCTTGTGATTATGTATAAAACAGAGGTACTAGAACAGCACCAAAGGAACCATTCTATTCTCTCAGGCACACAATATAAATGTTAAAACTTTCCATAAAAGGCATGATTGTCTTAAAAAAATAAAAAGGACATCAATGAATTAAATTTTAAAGCTATATTTAAAGACGCTCATGGAGAGACTTAGACAAAATTCAGGAAATCAAACAGGTGTAGAAACACAAATATAAAGATGGTATAATTCATGCCACTATACCTGTTTGAAACAATTTGTGTAAACTAAGGATGGACTGTCATCCAACTTTGAAGTTATTGCCTTTTGTTGCTTTAAATCAGACCCTTCACATTATTTAAACAGTTTTTTCTAGTTAATATTCAGAATGATATAACATATACATTTGGCTGCAGACAGATACATCATTCATCCTGGTAGAATGCATATCTCGTAATACTTAAGTGGTTTATTAAACTTGTTTCATCTGATATAGGATAAATTCTATAATTGACAGCAAGCAATAGGCATGTATTATATTTATCATATTTAAATTTACCCTATGTTACAGAAACTATTCTACTGCAGCCTCTCAAGGACTTTATTCCTGAAGGATGGAGGCGGGGGGGAGGAAATATGGAAATGTTTTAAAAAATGACAAACATTAACTCCTACATGAAATTGGTTTAGTGGTCTCAGTTCAGTCCCTAGTGGACACTAGAGTATATCATGAAAACCACCACACATAATTTGGCACCATTTAGTACAACTGGCAGGCTCTGATCTGGAGAGCTCTGGTAATGAGCCTAGAGAGACTGAATGACCTCTTATTTTAGGGAGTGTGGACTCTCCAAGTCAGGAGTGAAGTTAAATAGTACAGGGAGGTTCACTCTGCAGCTGTTTGTTCCCTTTCTAGCTTATGGGATTTAGAGGCCTTGCGCTCAAGACTAACCCACTCACTTGGTAAATATAGATATTTAGCAAAAGAAAATCAAGAGGATTCGCCTGTCCCCTAGGCAGCTACAGAGGATTCCATCTGGGTGTGTTAACACTAGGCTTTTGTCCCAAGTTTCCCACCATTGCTACCCTCTGTTCAGCTAGACCAATGCTAGCAATGGTGAAAGTGCTGGTGCAGATAGGGTTGCAAGTCTGCTGGCATTTAAACTACTATGTTATTTAACTCTGTTCATAGTAACTCAGGGTTAAAATCCTAGCAGCCAGCAGCAATTTGTCTACACTAGCGCTCCTATAGTTAAGAGTGAACCGATAACACCAAGAAGAAGAAATCTGGGGCAAAAATGTCTGATATAAACAAGGCTTTTGTGGCCAAGCAAAGGGGGCAATATTTTTTGAAAAACAGTTGTTGCATACAATTGTTAAACAAACTGGGCTTTTAAGGGATACTTTAAGAAAGCACGAACAACCATGTAAGGGAGTGTTATTATGCATTTTAGCAGTTTTGAGTTTAGGCTGATTTTTGTTGTTTTTGATAGCCTTTTTGCTTATGCCAATATTAGACTTCCTTTAGGGTAGTTCTAGACTAGATATTTGACTGCTTAGTTAGTTTTTCCCAAAATTTTGAAAACTGAGGCCATGATCAGGAAAAATGGAACCCAGTTGTAACCTGTCAGTCTCACCATACATTGGTCAAAGCCTACCCATATTTTAGATCTTCATAATCCCTTGCCTTTCTTACATGCTTTGAGCCGTGAAATAGTTAACAAAATTGGTATTTTAAGTATTATCATTGGTATCAAAAATAGTGCCCAATGAACTGAATAGAGCAGTTCGTACCTTAAAGTTGTTGTTTCAGGCTCTCTGCAAATACAGATAAATATTGCCACATCAGTTATTGTTCAGATTGACATTTTTATTCAAAACTACAACATCTGAAGACAATGTATTTTTAAATGAAAGTTCATATTCTGGAGAACAAATTAAAGGTCTGTCCAGGTCTTCCCTGCAACTAATCCTTCCACAAACCCAGAGGTGGACCCAGTACTTCAGAAGACACTAACTTAGTGTACCTCTTTTCCTTGGAAGGTTCAGTGGTCTCGAACTGAGATGTCACAAAAAGATTAACAGAATCAGAAAACCTCCTGAAAAGACAAGCAAACAGTTAGGACATAGAGATGTTTCTGCTAGCTGCAGTTCTCCCAGGCAAAAGAATTCTTTCTCTCTGTGTGTCTCTCCAGTTTTTCCTCAGAGGAACGGACACCTTCAGTGGAGGCTCCTGAGGGTTCTTTAAAAAGGTTGTTACAAACTCTGAATGTTATGGAAACAAACAAGGCTTCAAGCAAATATGGAAACATTCACTTCAAGAGTCATAAATGGGAAAATTGTCATGTGTACTTGCCAGTCTATGGAGACATGATACCTCTGTGGACAATGATACCTGGGTAATTGAATGACACTTTGTGAAGTGCTGGACTCACATGTTATAGTGTAATTAGAAATTCTGACTTGGCATGTTCCTCACAGCATCCCTGTGGGAGCAGAATTTGTGTGGATTTGTTGCATGGGGAGTGTTACCATAACAGTGTATTTACTGATTTTCTTAAGTTGATGGTTTGTTTTTTTGTTATATTGTCAATGTTCTTTTAAGGGATATGTTGGGTGTGTGGGGGGAATCATAAGTTAATATTTCTTGGGTTTTTTTAGCCTTTGCATGTATAGTTTTGACATCTGATTCCAGAAGGGTCCAGGGAGCAGAAAGCACTTTACCTTAACAAAGTATTTTGTAGTTGACTAAGGTTAAAGTTGACACCAGTGCCAGAGAGTCTAATTCTTCAAGCTTTAATTACATGAGTAATTCTTTGTCACACTAGTAGTGCCATTGACATCAAAGATCACTCATGTGCATGAGGTTTGCGGGATTGAACCCATGGTGCAGAATAACACTTGTCAGTAAACTATATAATTTTTTATATTCGTTTGTAAGTAGAAATCCACATTTTGGGAAATATTTGTGAATGTCCAGGATTTTTTCTCGGATCCAGAATTGATTGGGACACAGATAAAAGTCAAACTCCCTCTTCTTTTTATTCCTCCATTAACACCAAGTAAAACTTTAATGATCTTTGAGGAACTTGGCACTTGAGGAACTTTCGTTTCTCAAGACGGGACTGTTCAGAAAGGATATTGTACCATTCTTGTTTCTTTTTATTCTGTATAAAATTGTAATAGAGTTCTTGACAATGGGTGGAGGGGAAAGAGGGTTTTTTAAATTAAATATGCAAGTTTATATTTCCAGGATATATATGGTGCCATTTAGTCACTTCAAACTAAGTTCATTCACTTAGAGCTGAGCTCAGACTTTTGGGTACTAAAACAACTGTATTCAACCCTGAAAATGTTTCAGTGTATTATGCAGGGGAGAGGTATCAAATATGCTTTGATTCTGATGATAAAGGAATCATTTTAAGTTCTGAAGCCAAGACTGATTAACGTAAAGATGGTGAAGAAGTAAAGTAAAGATGATGAACAAACTTTATTACTTCGGAGGAAGAGAACATAAAATATTTTTTACAAAGACAATGTTAGAAAAAAATTTACTAGCAGTATAATGGCACTTCACATTTATGTATCACCTCCAGGACGATGGGAAATAAACAAGCCTTCTTTTCACATTCTGTCTGCCCATTGCTTCAAGGGACCTTAGAAATCAGTGTCAGAAAAAACAGACACAGTTCATACATTGCATGGCAGACTTCCCGTGGGCTGATGGGGCTTGGATTCTATTTAATGATTGGAGAAATAGTTTCATGTTATTTGTTTTGGGTCTTATCCTGGGAGGTGCTGAGTACCTCCTATGAAATGCTCAGTATCCCTGAACTCCCACTGGTCTCAGTGGGAGGTCAGGGCACTCAGCACATTGCAGAATTGGGCCCCTATGGTTATTACCATTCATAAGTTAATTTTACTGAGTTACAACAGTTGAGAAACATACACCATGACATGCCCTTTTGGAACAGCTGGAAAATTATGCTGTAACTAAAATTCCATCATTCAGCTTCCCATGGAATGCATTTTGCTCAGAAAGGCCAGAGACAATCTAAATAGTGGTTAAAATATACACTCAGCATAGGCAAAAATGTCACTATTTATTTTGTTTTAGGATAAACACTTAATAATGGTGCTACTTTTATTTTGCATATAATAGTACTGAATTTTATTGCATTGCACATGGAAAGTACAGAAAGACAGTCAATGATAAGATGTTTAATATCCCTTTCATAATGTAGTCATGCATTTTATTCATTGTACTGTGAATAACATCTTACTTTTCTCAACAGAACTATAATTCCTGAGTTTCCCCATCCCCCCCGGTGGGCTAAATTTTGTTACAGCAGCATACAGAATAATCTCCTAAGGGCAAATTCTGTTCTCCATTATACCATCACAAATTCAGAATAACCCAATAATTGGAATTACACCCAAAGCAGAAATTGGCCCTATGGAACTACTCATGAGAACCAAGCCAACAGAAAATGCCTTTATATGCATTTTTTCCCCTCCTGGCACCAGGAATCATAGTATTAAGTTTGTTAATATACTGCCTATAGAACAACACTAGGAAACTACAATTTGATATGTAAATTTTTATAATGTGATTTTTCAGAAATCCTGTGCACCCTCAGTTCCTATCACAGTTAGTGAGAGCTATCAGTGCTCAGCACCTTTGAAAATCATGGTATTAGTGTAGTGAGTTCATCATAAGTGACCCTGATTCTCCAGTCTGTCTAAGCTGCACTCAGATGCATTGCAGAAGGAGGGCTGCAAGGAACTGGCTACAGCTCCTCAATTTAGGACTAACCAGCCCCAGGATAAATTTAGAGCAACAGAGATTCTGCTCTAATTTGTGCTACTTACACCAGTAGGGGATTGGATTTAGTGGAGCTCAGTTCTACCATGTGCCAGCCTGTCCCCAGCATGCTTCCTTCTCCCACTTACACCAGCACTGGCATAGAAGTCATCTAGGCAACCTATGGCAGTGAAGAATCCTAGGGTTACCATATGTCTGGGTTTTCCCAGACATTGCCTCTTTTTTGAGCCCTTGTCCTCTGTCAAGTAACAGGAAATGTCCAGGATTTTTTCAGAGCAGACACTGCAGCTCAGAAAGAGCCCCCATTGGTGCACTTCCCGATTGGTCCCTCCCCTGCATCAGCAACTGATTGGTTGATTCACCTGCAGCCACTGCCTGACCACCCTGCAGCTCCCAGCAAACCTTTTGTAGGCCCATATTTGACATAAATGGAAGTTATGAATGAACAAGAAGTTCAGTATTTAGCTTATGAAATATATACTTCTAGGAAAAAGCGTTTGGAGGTATTAATTTTTTCCTTCAAAGAATATACTGTTTATAATATATCTTTTATTTTGTAACTTTGTAAGTAAATTTAGCGTTCATGAAAGTTAGAAGCCTGAATGGGCCATACACTGAAATCCTCTAGAACAGAATAGGTACATCATGGGTTGCAAGTTGGAAAGAGTTCCCCAAATTCCAATACCAATGTGCTTAAATCATGTTCTGGAGACTTTGTGGTAGTGATAGGAAAATAGTTCATTCTCCATGCTCATTTAGGCCCTGATCCTGGGGAGGAGACCAAAAACAAAACCTCATGTACACGTGAGTAGTCACTTTGAAGTCAGAGGCATTGTTCACATCTACGCAGTTCAGCATGTGTGTCAATGTTACAGAATAAGGACTTAATCTCTCTGCTGAAAGTGTCAAGACTATTTTGTTTCTCAAGTTCATCTTTAATTTATTATGAAAAAGCAAGCATTTTTTCATTGCAGATAGTTCGATCCAGGAAATACACTGCCATTCTCATACTGATGTGTAGGATAGAGGCATGAGCAACATTGTGCAAAGACGCAGAACAAAAACAGAGCATAGTCACATTATGATACCCACCATATCTCCCAGATATTAAAAACATGGCCAAATCCTGAAGTTCTTTCACAGGCCAGACTCCCACTAAGTCAAGGGAGTTTTGTCTGTTTAAAAACTAAACAAGGTCTTCAGGATATGTTGGACCCACATTTATAACATTTATTCCAAAACATACACTGCTGTTTAAAGTACCTGAAAGTACATAGCAACTGAAATTATTTAAAAGTCTCCAAATCTGACTAATATGAAACCACTTTTATGAATGCTTTGACATGTCTGGTTCTCAAAACCATCATAAAGTACTAGATTTCCACCTCCCACAGAAAAACCACAGGAAGAGACTGTAGGAGGAGAACTCTTCAAGGTTCATGCCAGATCATTCTACCATGGGGGCAAGGTTTGGTACCCTCTCATCACCTCAGAACATGTAGTTGGGTTGGTCCCTTAAGTTTGTAGCTCCTCTGAGGTCTGCTAGAGACCAGGGTCATCCACAGGGAGGCTCTATACGTCTGGACTAGCTCCAGGGCATTTCATCACCTCTGACTGTGTGGCAGTCTAACTCCAGTAGAGCCATATGCTGCCATTCTTATGGAGAAGTCTTACAGAATTTAGGAGGTGCCGCACAGAATCTGGTCCTGTGTAGTCTTGGCAGCACATGATTAGTGGAAACATTTCATTGCAGTGTTTTTTATTCTTCCATTGACTATGCACTTCCAAAAAGGCAGCTGCTTCTATAGGTAACTTATTTTGAAAATTATTATTCAGTTTCATCCAGTATACACCCAAAGCTTCACTCCTTTCATAGTATCAGAGCAAACATTTAGATGATTAGCAAGTCAGCCATAAAACACATAAAATCACATGTGACCACAGACCACAGCTCATCTAAACTGAAAAGTTCAAATATTTAATACCTAATATATAGTTATTTTACATATAATCAAAGTATGTAATTTATGGTAAATGAATTACTAAACTGTAAGAAGCATATCTATCTAGCTATACATATATAGGAAGAAAAACATTGACGAGCTATCATAGTAATAAAGCATTTATAGTGCTCAAAAATATCTCTAAATATCATCATCAGACAGATAACATTTATATTTAAATCCCTTATTTTCACCAGTTTTGACTCAGCTAGTAAAAAAAAAAAAAAAAAGCTTTGGGAAATATAAGCCAGGAAAGTCTCAGTGTGAGGTGACTTTAACCATATTAAACAATAAATAGTGCACCCCACTGTTTAGTTATTTCTAATATTGTAAGAAGGCAAAAACAAGAAAATTCACCAATTTTTTACTCTTTTGTTAATGTAAAATGGTGTTGAATCTTAAAAGTGAAGCCATGACTTGTAAAGGTGAATTAATTGCTTTGTTTTTGAAAAATAGAAAAAGTGAAAAGAGATGAGACTTTGGCATTATAGTGACTGCTGCTCTTTTTATACAGTAACTTTTACTTTACCTTACAAATGCATACTGTCGTCATATACATTCACAGCATAACAGCTCTGATGGAGGCCTGGGATGTGTTCTTTGTTTATAAATCCTACTTCATAAATGCCACTTCCTTCCTTGACAAAGAAGGCAGATACAAAAGCAGATTACAATTTTTCTTCCTGTAACACATGGTTCTTAGGAGCACCCACTGGGTTATCGTGGTGAATCTGCCAATTGTACTAGACTGCTGAGTTCATTCTGATTTGCCTGATCCTTATCATTCTGAATTCCATTTTCCTTTATGTAGAAAGCCAATCTGAATATCAAACGTTTAAAAGACCCCCCTCTGCCATGTGGCACTAGCCAATTAAGTAAGGGTCTGGACCCCAGGGCTTATTTTCCAGTTTCCTTGACCAATAGCTATTGGAGAAACAAATTGGCTGGGGGAGGGGGGAAATTGCCTTTGGTTCTAGGCCTCAACCATAGTGTGATATCAGATCAGTCTGAGTTTGGATCAGTTTTATTTATATATCTGGAGCTATAAAACAACAAAAGGCACCTATTTTATACTCTGACAGCTATTACAAACTACAAAAAAAATATCAATATCATCAATATGAAAACACACACCAATTTCAAATAAAATGACAATAACCAAATAACTCCCTTTCCTTGTATATCAGTCTTCCAGACTTCTCTCTTCCAAAAATGGGCCTTGTGGCATACCTTAAAGATCAGCAGATTCAGGCTATTTGGGATCGATGGGGGACAGGAGACATTCACAAGGAAACGTCCTGCCAGCAACCCTCTCTCTTTGATATCAACAGACATCCAGCTCCAGCACCCCCACAGTTCTCAACTGCAGCAGCATAGCATGTGTGTTGGTGGGAAGGAATGGAAGAGGTAGTCTTTCATATGCTCCACTTTGTAGTAAAACTGAGGGGAGGCTTAAGGTGGTTAAGGGTAATTCAACTTGCAAAGACCCCAATGAAAACTCCCTGTCTCCAGTCCTGAAGATGGAAAAGTAGCTCCCCTTCTAACCCTTAGGCTGAATATGACAAACCTTGAACCTGGTTTAAAATGCCTCTTAGCACCTTGTGTAAATACATTTTAATGCTTTGAAAATCAAGGTGGCTTTTTTGTAGCCTCTCCTACAGGTCCCTAACATGACTAGTGAGTACATGAATTTAAACCTGTGAGTGCACTGAGATCTCAAAATCATACAAGCTAGCATTTTTTTCCTATTTTCCATTCTAAAGAAGGCCACGTTGTTCTGTGGTCCCCAGTTCTTCTGTCACGCAGAAAATCCCTCAGTCCAAAGTCACATGACATGACTGCATGGAACCGAAGAAGAGCTCCTGTATGCTCCTAAACTTGTCTCTTTCATCAACAGAAGTTGGTCCAATAAAAGATATTATCTCACACACCTTTTCTCTCTAATGACTGCATGGAGTCCATTGTTCTCTATGCTAAGCACAGGCTAGTTCAGATGGGTGTGTGCATTTAGCCATCCTTTTGTCCTGCTGTTCTACAACACAAAGGAATTCATTAGACAGGTTGAATTAATCAGCTTCCCCAGGTCTCCATCTGGACCAAAGAGAGTATTTAATACACACCATATCCTTAACACATCTGGTACCTGTAACCATCACCCCCCTCCCCCCCCCCCCCCGCTTCACCTTTGGGCAAGTCTCTCTCTATTTAACTACCTAAGGATAGTTTCATATCAGTAATTCACTCCATGCATTTCATTGCCATCTTTATCACAATAATGACCATGGATGAGGTTTGCTTCTCCTTGGCTTTTACAGCATAAAAATTTAAATAAACCAGATAGCATTTTTTAAAAAATCCCTAGATAAAATTGGCAAAATACACTTAAATTTTTTCCCTTTTAAAATTATGTTTAGTGCATTCTAATTCTCACACTAATTTAGTTTGACTTTTTTGTGAGTTTCTTTAAGAATTAGTGGAAAAGTTTCTTGACCTGGCAAATGTTTTTGATCATGATTGTAAATGGGAAATGTGTTTCTTTTCCAAATCAGGAGCAGAAGTTCTAAGCAGAGAAGCAGCCTAATTCTCCACTGCCTGGCATCTTGTGCAAAGTACAGTGGAAATAAAATGCCACCGTTCTGGTCTGGTAGCATTTTATATCCACTTAGCACATGTATAAGTGACTTCAAAATTTACAGAGCAGTGGAGAATCAGGCCCTAAACCGCAATAGATATCAATCTTGCTTAGGTACTTTGATAAAAGTATATTAAATAATGAAAGATAACAAGAAGGTAAATGGGGAGCTTCTGTTCTCCCTATTTCATAAACACAAGAACATGACACAAACACATTCAATAAAATTGAAAGTTGGCAAATTCAAAAATGATAAAAGAAAAAAAAATTCAAACATGTAATTTGAATGAGGAACTAATGGCCACAGTGATTTCCTGTGACAAATAACTTACCAAGATTCAAAATGGAATCGGACATGTATATGAATAACAAGAGTACCCAAAGTCATAATGTTAACACAAATGTTGGAAGAGATATTAAACCTCATGCTTCAGGGTTTAAGACAATCTCTTGACTATTAGATATCAGGATGAGAGACATAGTGCAGGGAGCAGATTATCCTTACACATGTTTCTCTGAAACATCTGGTGCTGGCCACTGTTGGAGACAAGATATTGGTCTACTAGCTGGACCATGGGTTTGATCCAGTCTGGCAATTCCAATTTAGGTATCTTTCATTAAAAAGAGGTTAATGATCTGACTTTGACAAAATTAAGGAGGAAATATCAGTTCACACAGCACATTAATTGGTACGTGGAACTCACTGCTGTCGAAGGTGATTGAGACAAATATTGTAGCTAGCATTTATTAAAAGCTAGATAACTTTATCACTAATAAAACATTTATAAAGTTGCATACTAAAATAAGGGTAATCAAATAATATACTGATCTAGGTGGATCCCTACATGGATGAAGGAATCTTTCCCCTTATACTCCTCAGTTGACTGGGTGCATTATGGGGAGCTCAGTTTCCTATGAAGCACCAGGCAATTGGCAGCTGAACTAATTGTCTGGGCTAATACAGTGTAAGGCTTGAGGTTGTTTTCAGCTAACAAGTTCTAGGTCGAAACTCATTTAAATGGCCAATAAGCATACCTGATCCTCAAGGACAATGGCTAGTGTAAGCATCCGATGGTTCAGGAAGCCAGATGTCCTCTTAGTGATTCTAATTCCAATGAAAACAGCACATTTGCTTTTAGAATTTCTGTCTCACCTGCCACCTATCTGTAAGGACATGCCCTCCTTCTTCCTCCACCCTACCCCCGCCCCGAGTGTAGCCCTAGGATCCTTGATGTAAGTAGAGTGATGAAGTGTCTCTGCCTGTATGTAACGACCATTATCACTGTTGTTCTCTCCGGATGGGACAATGTCTGTATTTGTAAGTGAACAGATACAAAATTTAAAACGTACTATGTAATCAATAAGAAAGCGTATATAATTGACCACTGTAACACCATGAAGCTGAAGCTGATCTATCAGACTTCCTGGTATCGTGAATAAACCTCTTCAGTATTGTCTGTGCTGCCTGATTCTTGGAGAAAGGATCCTTCATGCTTTACAATTTGGCGCAGTGAGCAGGGTGCGACTGGGATCCTCGGAGTGCTTCCCACGACCACTGTCATATGAATTGCCCCAGGGTGCTTCAATGACACCTTCAATAGGAGGAAAATCACTGAATTTCTAAAGGAAAAGCATGCAAAGGTTCAGAAATCTATGGTAAAAGATGAATGGACTGGTATAAGTGTAAAAGACAGCTTGTTGTGGTGGTCTGGTCAGACAAAAGGAAAGCTGGAGAAAGGAGTTGTGATACTTTACTGTGAATATGAAAGAAAGGTAAAAAAGTTAGAGGAACTTCAAAAGGCTTTCACATCAGTGCAAAGCCAAAAGGCAGATCTGAACCATAAATTAAATGAACTCCAAACGGAGAACAGTGCTTTAAAGGTTAAAATGAAAGAATGTAACTCCTCCGCACATCATATTAATGCTATCCTGCAACAGGAGGATCACACCCATTTTGGTTCAGACAATGATAATGAAAATAACCAAAAAGAAATTAATTGGAAACAGCTCACAAAACAAATATAAAAATGGACGGGACAGGGAGGTAACAGAACAGCTCAGTATACTTAAAAGTATACTCTCAGTACAGAGAAAATGAGGGGCTTATTAAAGGATCTCCCAGAACTAAAGCCCAAAGACCCAAACTCGATATTTTGGGGAAAAAAATAAAACAAATGGTTACAACATGTATGTTACATCCTAGGGATCTCCATATCCTGACTAAAGCTAAATGTCCCGACCTTTCATGGGTCAAGGTCCTTTTAGAGGAACATCAAAATGGCAATTGGGCCTCTGCTAAGTTTAAATCAGAAGTTGATATGAACCACGCTTGCGCTGATTTTAAAAAAAAAAAAAGCCGTTCAAAATGCCTTGGACAATGGAGCTGGTAAGTGGGGACTGATAGTGTGCTGCTTGCAAGGCAAGGATAAGCCCGCTGCCAAGTACTGTGAGTGAAAATGGGAAGTGTATTCAAGTAATGCAGGCATCTCGGACCCCAAAAAGACCAATCAGGCATTCTTAAAAATGTTAAAGGAAGGTTTCAGCTCCCATCTGCAAACTGCCCTTAATTTGGGAGTAAACCTAGGCTCCGATTGTGAATCTATCTGCCTGTGGGCTTCTGAATGTGAAGCTAGACAAGCCAAAGATAAGAAAGAAAAACCTACCCACATTTCTGTGGTAACAGCAAAAAGTAAAATAATTTGTCATAACTATGGCAGTGTTGGGCATATCCAGAAAACCTGTAGGCATAAAGCCCAAAACCCTAGTCAGGGATGGGACCACGGCCAAATGAACCCCTGCAGTACTCTGCCTTTTCAGTCCGGTCCTGGCCCCGCTCCTACCAGCTCCTTCCCCCTGCCTTGCCATGTTTTATCTGTGGGGGGGCTGGACATTGGGCAGCTGGATGCCCAATCTGGATGGCCCTGGGTAACCAACCCCAGCTGGCAGCTCAGCCCACTTCCAACCCCTAACGCACACCTCAGCAGGGAAAAAATGGCTAGACTTTTGAACTCCATAACCTGCTAGGATTCAGTGGCCCCCTTATCCGTCAGTGCTATGAGGGCGGATATAAACCTCTCGAGACCACATTTGCAAACATGGATAAGGGGCCGGCCATGCACAATTCTTGTGGACATGGGAGCATCCGTTTCCCTTACTGACTTCCCCCTCCCCGTTATTAAACAATAAATTACTATTTCAGGGATAGGAGGCACACGCATCACTGCCTACAGGAGCCACCCCGTTCTTATAGAATCCAGTCTACTTTTCTGGACTCAATCTTTTAATGTAGCTCCAAATGCTGAGGGAACTATTTTGGGCATGGATGCCCTCCGCGATCTTGCAGCTACCCTTAATCTCGCTCAGAGCACAGTTACATTTACTGATAAACTCATGCACACTCATACCATTCCACTTCGCAGCAACAAGTCTCTTTCTTCTATTGCCACTGCTAAATCTGTACCTCTCACCTGTGGTAAAGTCAGGCCAGATGGCCACAAAAGGGTATACCAGGGCTGAGGTATGAGCCCAAGATTGCTAAAAGCCCTTTTTCCTGCAAGCAGAGGAGAGATTACTGCAGGGCAGTTAGAGACATCTGGACCCAATGAAGGGCTACTCCAGGTGTACTTAAACCCTGCCTTCCCTAAAGGGGGGGGGAAGAGCAAAGGAGGAGGAAACTGCCAGAAGGTCTGTGGCAGCTAGAGGAGAAACTTCCCCTGGGCTAGGAGATGGTGCTTCTCTGCAGCCAGAGGAACAGAGAAGGGGAGAACCTTTGGCCCCAGCTGGCAGGAGGGAGCCACAGCAAGGTACCTCCCTGGAAAGATGGGGTAGCTGGTGACTCCCTGGCCCACTACAAGGGGCAGAAGCATGAGACCCACTGGGGGAAGCCAGCCACATACCTGAAATACCTCTAACCCTTTTCAAGAATTATGTTCCAGGTTTCCTTCTGTCTGTGCTGAGGATGAGTTATCTTGCGGCTTGGTGCCTGCTCATCTCTGCCTACCCATCCAGGTTACTGGTCAACTTCCCCCACCTACCAAACAATATCCTCTCAAGCCTGAGTCCTTAAATGCGGCAGGTGACATTATTCATTCTTTATGCCAATGAGACATACTTGTTCCCTGTTCCTCCCCCACCAACTCTCCTATCTGGCCAGTTAAAAAACTTGATGGCTTCTGGCACCTTATCATCGACTACTGCACCATTAATCAATGTGCAGATAAACTTGCCCCCATTGTAGCTGACCCATTAGTCACTCTTTCAGACCTTGATCATTCTTACTGCATCTTCACTGTGTTAGACATTGCAAACGGCTTTTGGAACCTCCCCATGCATCCAGAGTCACAACACTAGTTTGCGTTTATGTTTGGTCCCACCCAGTTCAGCTGGACTTGTTTACCCCAAGGACATCATAATTCTCCCACCCTCTTTCACCGGCTTATGGCAAAGGCCCTCTCTTCAGTAGACTGGGCTTCTGCCAATTCCACGTGTTTGCAATATGTTGATGATTTATTGTTTGCTTCCTCCACTGTCTCTGACCACTTACATGCCCTTCAAATGCTGCTTCAGGCGTTAGCCAATGCAGGCTTAAAGGCTAACCCTCGGAAAGCTCAGATAGCTCTACCTACGGTTCAATATCAGGGTTACACGGTCTCCTAGCACTCCAAAGCCCTCACTTCAGACTGCCGGATCGCAATTGCTGCAGTCCTGTGGCTGACAACAGTTTTGGAATTACGTAAGTTAATGGGCCTCCTTAACTTTTGTAGACAATATATCCCATCATTTTCCACCTTAGCACAACCCCTCAATGACCTTCTTAAAGGGGCCCAAGCTTCCTCGGACCCCATCTCTTGGTCACCAGCGCATGACCACTGCTTAACGCAGCTTAAAACAGTCCTCCTTTCAGCTCCAGCACTTAGGTTCCCCCACCTGTCAGTACCATTTGGGCTCTGGACCCATGTACAGGATGGCCATGCTATTGCTGTACTCACTCAGAACCACGGTGACAGGTGCTGCCCTGTGGCCTACTATTCCACCTGCCTTGATCCAATAACTCTGGCTTTTAACCACTGTCTTCAAGCTGTAGAGTCAGCCTCTTGGGCTGTTCTTGTTTCCCCATCTTTGGTTTCTGGAGCCCCCCTTACAATTTTCATGCCTCATGCAGTTCACAAAATCTTGGACGGGGGATGCTTCTCAAAGGTCACCTCAGTATGATGGTCCAAGTGGGAATGCACCCTTCTAAGCCCCCACATTACAATTGCACATTCTAATCTTCTTAATCCTTCGACCTTAATGCCAACAACAGGGGAACCTCATCAGTGCCCTCTTTCTGAGGACACCATTATACAGGACCGACTTGTGTTTGAACAACCACTACCCTCTTCTGATCTTGTTTTGTTTGTTGACGCATCCCGGTACTATGTCACCAGTCAACCTTATTCCGGCCGGGCAGTTTGCGACCTGTCAGGTACATGCCTCCGCTCCGTTTCCTTGCCGCCTTCCTGCTTGGCTCAAGTAACTGAATTAGTGGCACTAACACAGGCCTGCTTCCTGACTGAAGGCCAGGCTGTTACCATTTACACCGACAGCTGCTATGCATTTGGGGTAGTTCATGACTATCTTGATTCTTGGACTAATAGGGGTTACCTCACTTCATTCAGTACCCCTCTTCAAAATGGGGGGTACACTAAAGGCTTATTGGAAGCAGTTAAAAAACCTTCTAAGCTGGCTGTGATTAAGATGACAGCAGACATACATAACTACAATTGTCGGTGTCTTGCACGTGCTAAATGTAATGAAGGCAAAAAGCTTAAAGTGGCAATGAGACACCAGCCTCAACCCACGGATCCTATGCAAAAGATTTAAATCGACTTCATAGGCCCCCTACCACCTGTAAGAGGGAAAAAAATATTGCCTGGTCATAATTGATCATTTCACCCAATGGATTAAAGCTTTTCCCACCTCTAAAAATGATGCCAGCACAGTGGCCAGCTTGCTGGCCAATGAATTCTGCCCTCGATGGGGCTTACCATGTTCAGTGGACTCAGACCAGGGAACCCACTTTACAGGACGAATCATGAAGGAAGTCTGCTCTGCTCTAGGCATTAAACAAAAATTTCACTGTCCATACCACCCTGAGAGCTCTGAGCTAGTGAAATGAGCCAATCGAATACTGAAAAAGAAAGTCACAAAAGCCTTACTTTCACAAGAAACTAGCTGGGAGGCTCAACTACCTGCGGCTCTCCTCTCGATGAGGGCAACTCCTAATGCCACTACAGGAGTCTCACCCTTCAAAGTCATTACTGAAATGACCATGTCTTTGGGGAAAGAATGTGTAATTCCAGCTCCCCTCCCTCTGGTTTCTGATACTGCACGGGAATATACCAAACGTTTAAATGAAGTTTTGCAGCCTTTGAGACTGACTGTCAAAGACAGACAGGAAACTCAGGACTCCCCAGAATCCCCCTCCTGGGTGGACATACAGGAGGGAGATCAAGTCATGGTAAAAACATACAATCCTGGTGTACTCCAACCAAAATACTCGGGTCCGCATATGGTATTGGACCATATAGATACATCCGTGAAGATACAAGAAATCCCAACATGGGTTCACAAAACCAGAATTAAGCTGTATAAATAAGTTATCTAATATGCATTCTGTGCACTCCTTTTGTCTTTTCAGGTGAAAATGTGGTTATATCCCCTCTACTACCTGCCCTGTGCTCCACTCCACCCCTCCTGATGGTATTATTCATTTGGGATCTAATAAGACACTTCTACATGATGTAATTATGGTTTCTGTTAAAGTTAAGTATGATTTGTCTAAGTTTACTGTACCATTACAAAATGTATGTTTTGACCACCCTAATTCTTTACAATGGCTACAAGAACAGTTAAAGTTGCTAGTGCACCAATATACTGTCCGCACCCACGCAGTAAAAAGACAAAAGCGAGGCATCCTAGGTGACATTGGGAGAATGTTTGGAAGCTCAAATTCCATGATAAACTCGCTTAATGCCAATGTGGATAGATCTTACAATGCCTGGGTTAAAAGCCAAATTACCCAGGCCCTAAAATACACCAATGCTGGCTTATTATATTCTTTCACTGCTATTGATGCAGCCATGGATGGATTCTATACAGCAATTAAAAAAATCCTCCGATATCATAATCAATACGACTATATCCCAGTCTAAGGGACGTGCTTGTGATATGTTAGCTCGTGATTTGTTCAATACATTAAAAGAAGATATGTTAGATATATGCCTTGGTTTCCCCCCTCCCACACCCTTTCTTCCTCTGCCCTTGCAAACTTGGCAAATATATCTGCTCAGTTAATTGTTGCCTCCCCTCTACCCTGTAAAACCTCTTCCACCCTCTCTTTTGATTTTGTTCTTACATACCCTTTTCTTATCCCCACCCATGTTTTTCCTTCCTCTTTTTATTTTAAATCTATTGGTTATATGTCTAACAACACTGTCTATCGAATAGGGCTTTCTGGCTTTGTCTCCCTCCCCCAGTGGCGGCATGCTAATGACAACTTCAGACTGTTGTATAGAAACTGCTGAATCTCTTATTTGCTCTTGTTCTACCCTCCACCCTTTGAATACTTCTTCTTCTACTGTGGTTGTTACTATCCTTCCTCTCCTGGATGCTGAGACTGCTGTTCAACTGTCTGCCACGCAGTGGTATTTTATCACCACTGCATCATATTACAACTACGGCCCACTACAGCGTCCAGCCAACTCCTCCATGTGTCTACAGATTACAGACTCTTTTTCACTCTGGGTGGCATTGATTTGCCCGGCCGCATCTTCCATGGAATGACAACACTTCCTTGGTGGTATGGCAATCCCAAATAGCAAAGGAACTGCTGGCTAAAGTGGTCCTTGCTGCTGCCTCTGTGTCTGCCACCGTTCATAAGAACACTGCTAAAGGCCGTGTGAACGTCCAACTCACCACCCAAATTGTAACCCGCTTGGAAGATTCAACTTCTGGCCCGCCCTACAGCCTCATCGCCTAGTGAACTATCCTGCAAATAGCTGCTGCTGCTTCTCTTCTTGTCCTGTTTTCAACTTTTCTATGCTCTCTACTCTTGCTCCCACCCCGTTTTCCTCCCCCCTTCTATAACAAATTCCCCGTATAATCTAAAATAGATCATGAATATCAAAGTAGCTAAATAATTGATCATATCTCACTTATGGGCTCAATTTGTCAAACAGGAGGAACTGTAAGGCTTGAGGTTGTTTTCGGCTAACAAGTTGTAGGTCGAAACTCATTTAAATGGCTAATGAGCATACCTGATCCTCAAGGAAAAGGGCTAGTGTAAGCATCCGATGGTTCAGGAAGCCAGATGTCCTCTTAGTGATTCTAATTCCAATGAAAACAGCACATTTGCTTTTAGAATTTCTGTCTCACCTGCCACCTATCTGTAAGGGCACCCCCCCGCTTCTTCCTCCACCCTACCCCCGCCCCAAGTGTAGCCCTAGGATCCTTGATGTAAGTAGAGTGATGAAAGTGTCTCTGCATGTAACGACCATTATCACTGTTGTTCTCTCCGGATGGGACAATGTCTGTATTTGTAAGTGAATAGATAAAAAATTTAAAACGTACTATTGTTAACCCTTTAACAGTTAATCTAGGGTGAGGGATCTTTGTTCTGGACGCATCTATCAACGGCATACGTATAAACGACAGACGCAGATAGTCCTTCCAAAACAGAATGGGGTAATTTATTGGATGACAAATTAACAAAAGCACGATGGTCTATACAAAGGGGTTGAACCCCAGACCCAAATACCCTAAACACAACCCAAAGGCAATTTAACCCCGTCCCAAGAGCCTTTTATGGCTTGATGTTATACGCTCACGGTATCTCTTCACCCCTTCTGGCGTTGATGATATGATCTGGTCTCGTCTGCTTCAGTCACAGGTCCGATGTCGTCTGCTTCAGTCCCAGGTCCGAAGAAGCCTACCCACAGCAACCACAACGAGTAACCCCACACACTGCCACTAGAATGGATAGCACTGGCTGCTTGGCACCATGATCTTATATAGACTTGGAATGCTGTCAGAGATCCAATCATAGGGCTGGGATTTTCCCGCCCTGAGAGGGTGTGCACACAGCACCACCCTCTGCACTCGGCACTATAGGCTTGTGCACAAGGCACTGCGTGGATTATGCACACGGCACTTCATAGCCAACCTTGGTCTCCGATTGGTTAGATAGGTGTTACTGGGCTGACTAGACCAACTGTCTAGGCTGACCTTTTGACCTAGGTCCCCTTGATGGACAGGGACCTACTAAGAAAGGGGTTTCCCGCTCTTTTCTAGCTGTCACTAGGCAGAATAGGAGACTTGGCTTTGTGCCAAGTGGCTGCCACTGACAGTGGCCACAGCAGGGGACAGAGATCTTACTGAGACTCCATCTCGTTAATGGATCTCTATTAACTATACCTAACTATATACATAAACATACATGTGCCTAGGGTGGTTATAGGCCTACACTATGTAATCAATAAGAAAGCGTATATAATTGACCACTGTAACACCATGAAGCTGAAGCTGATCTATCAGACTTCCCGGTATCGTGAATAAACCTTCGTTCTTTACAATAGCATGTCTTATGTCTTTATGAATAGGAGAATACTAAAATTTTGCCCCTTGGACAGCAGAGAAAATGAGAAGTTATAGCCCAAACAGAATGAATCAATTAATATAATTTAACATATTGCACATTTTCTCTAATATTATATTATATTTATATTATATTTGACAATATAACTTCATGCCCCTAAATTTCAGATGTTTCCTACAAAAAGATGAATATACTGTCTCGTCTAAGAATTATAACTTGTTTTTCCTACCTTTCTCATACTAAGAGGAAGGAAAGAGAAAATCCTTTCCTTACTCTAATCTGTTTTGGCCCACCTATCAAGGAAAAAAATCTGTCACCCTTACTACAGTTAATATATTATACACACTGTTGTATATACAGAGGAATCCTGTTACCATATAAGGGTCGATTTGGGCAACCCTCTATTTTAATTGTTATACTGTAGTTGAATGAATGATCACCACAGCCAACTATAAATAAAACAGTGAGTTTCCTAAAGCAGACGTGTATAAAAGCAAAATCCCCATTTTGCAAGGACAAAGGGAATTTAAATTAAATTTTAATACCAAGGTAGGTTGGCCAGATTATAGTTACCTCTGGCTGCATTGTCATAACATTCTTTACCTGTAACCCAGCACATGCTCTGTGCTGCATGTTAGACTTAATTATCCTGCAGGAACCCCAGAATTATGTACGATTCCCTTCTACTGACCCTTTCCTCCTTCCACACTCCTTTCCAGTTCAGTATTATCAATGCTGTATTCTTTGCGTGAGTTATATATTTGATATTATATTATTCATCTCCAAATTTTAAATGGGCAGCAGATTTTCGTACTAGAAAAAAAAGAGCTATTGTTGCAGATTGTCTGCAGACTCAGGTAGATATCACAGAACTCATATTTTAAGGGTTATTTTGCAATGAAAAGAGCTAAAGACTTAATTTTTTGTTTCAATTTAGACGTTAGATTCTAAAGCACAATTCAGTCACATAATCACATTATACATGAGGCCCAGTCCCTAGCCTACCTGCCCTCAGAGAGATGGGCAAACATCTTACTTTTGAAAACACAGTAATTGCTTCTAATGTGAGAAGGGTAAACAAGAAACAAATAAATAATCTCAAGAAGGCTTTGGAGGAGCAGAATTGGATCCATATAGCCAAAATGTAAGCCACAGCCCCACTCCTTTCCCATCAGTCTTTTTACTTCTTTGCAACCGGGATTCTGAGACTGTGTCAATTTTGATTTACTTTAATTTTTTTACTTTGTATTTGCTTTTCTTTGGTATGACAGGTATAAAGAAGTAAAAACACTAGAAGAAAAAGGACAAGGAGAAGGACAC
Organism: Emydura macquarii macquarii; assembly: GCF_026122565.2. Taxonomy (NCBI): domain Eukaryota; kingdom Metazoa; phylum Chordata; order Testudines; family Chelidae; genus Emydura; species Emydura macquarii. The sequence goes on along the minus strand of NW_027131588.1, from coordinate 6,341,236 downwards.
CCCTAGTCGAGGATACAATACTGGTGTCTTGTTTTATGTGCAGTGTCCAGCCCAATTGAGCCCTGATCCCACAATGGGGTCTGCACTACTGACATAAATAATGCAAACATGGCCCCAAGTCCATAATCATGATTATGGAATCCAGGCCACATTTTAGATACACCCAGTGTGACAACATCATGAAGCACAATCTACATGTTCTTAAGTATCTAGAGTTCTTAAGGCTGAAGCTACATCATCCTACATTAAGCATTCCCTCTGTGATTACTTCACTTGAACTTTGTTTCTTCTTTAGTGCAAGGGACCTTAATGATGCAGATGCAGCACAATAAGGTGCTTTTGCAAGAGGGCATTGCAACATTCCTCCCACCATTCCTTTACTCTTTGGCTATGCTGGGTTCCCCTCACTGTTAAGGACTGCAACAACTGCAACTTTTCCTATCAAGCTGATGTTTCCATGTCCTAAAGTCATTTACAAGCTGGGTAAAATAACTGAAACCAACTGGGGTTCATGTGATGGCTGCCATCCTAGTTGACACCAGGGATTGAACCAGGTCCAGAGCTAAAATCATGAGTCTAAAGCTTAAGTTAAAGAGCCAGGCTCGCCAAGGGCTTTAACAGACTCACACCCTCTGTGAATTGGGTATAGAAAGGAATAATGTAATACACACTGACAAGTGGGTTATGTTCATGTTAGGGAAGGGCCACCAATGGGAGAAGATAAGTCTGAATGTTGTCCTCGGCTGAGGGTTAAGAGGGAACTGGGAACAAGGGATGAGTCACTGAAAACATAGAATGACTGAAGACGGAATAAACTCTTTTAGCATTGGGAGAGGGCAGGTAGGCTTGGATGATTAAAATACAGCACTACATCATGATTTCATTGGAGGCGTTATTCCTTAACTTGTCTAAACTGGAATGAGAGAGTTAGTGGAGGAAAACAGCAAAGCCATTAGCCATCCTCTGGTAACCAGAAAGACTTCTTCTTATCTTCAGTAACAGTTTAGGCCCCTTTTCAAAGGGTCACCCTTACCAGAAGGAGAGAGACCAGTGGTGGCCCTGTCTGCAATACAGAGTTTAAAAAGCTCAAAGCCAAGTCAGTTGGCTTCTAGATGCAATGAAATTGCCAATTCTCACCTAATAAGATCAAGAAGTCAGTGGATTTTTTTTTTTTTTTTACTATAATGTAAAATCCTGTAACTGAAGTGACACCATCCAACGGGTCCTCTCAAAAGACTCTTAATATGTCATGGTTCCCTCTCTCCATATGACCCCTGACAACCCAGCACAGCTCTGGCACTTTGAGGGATGCTTGTCCCCAGCAGCCCCTGAGTCCCAGACAGGTTGTCTGAAGCAACTGTTCCATCTCTCTGCCCTCTTTTATCTCTCAAGTGTCACTTAGAGATGCCTGTTCAGTCTGAATGGGGAAAGGCAAGACTGTTGATTGGTCCTACCATTACTACAAGACAGAGGGTGGAGCAGGGGATGATCCTGTCCTCTTCCCAATTCCCAACTAGCTGTAGGGAGGGACTGGTACTTTTTCCTCTTCTGTCGTCAGAGTCCAGGTTGTCTTCCCACTGCTACTGCCATGAGGTATTTTAGTGATCCCACTCCATATATCATCAGTAGGAGGCAGAGCTTATTCTGACTTAGGGATGGGCTTCTTGCTATAAGCTATTTATGGTCATAGAAATAGAATGTAAATTGCACCAAATAACTCTGTCATATTGTCATCCAAACATCTCATAAGAATTAATGTATAAAGGTTCTGTGGCTTTGGTCAATAAAGTCTAGTCTTGCTGCGATGATTTGGACAGTTGATTGGCCTCAGGTATTAAGATGTGATAGGGTGACCATATAGTTGGGTGTAGGTGAATTTCCAGGGCAGTTTAAAGAGAATATGGACAAAAGCACTAGAAAAAACACAGTATAGAACAATCCATCACTGACAGGCATAGACTAGATTCCCTCATAGAGCTTTGCTATCTCTGCCTTCTACAGTATGTTTGATCTTTCAACAAGTCTTAAGTGATTGCTAATATATATACATTTTTATTCAGCATTGTTGCTGCAAAGTACTTTTCCTGCTGAAAACATTTTTCTTTTGCACAGACAATTTTTAATATACTTTCTGCACTATTCAGAAAATACTTAGAATTGACACTACTGCAGGCTGAGGAGACAAGATGATGTGCAGTCAATGAACATTTAAAAACAACACATACACTGCATGCTGCAGTGAATTTACTTGGGTCATAGAACCGAAACAAATGGATCAAACAGCAACTAGTAACGCTAGCAGTTACAAGACGTAATAAAAATACAGCAGCTGGAACATTTATTGTTGTTAGCTTATAGTACATATGGAGAGAGTGTATTCTTCTTAGACCAGCATGCTATTGCAAGTTTGATTATTTAAGAAAACCTGTGAGGATAGGTACAGGATTTCTTCACTCCCTTTCACTCCTGCTCCTCCCCACCCCAAACTCAGGTGCAATGAGTTTCAGTTTTGACATTCAACTCAGAATATTTTGATGGGTAGAGTATACAACACACAATTCTGTTACTCCCTCCATCATCCTTTGGCCACAGATCACTGGAGACATAGGATGCTCTTGTGTCACAAATTCTCATTTATATTATATATTTTAATATTAGAAAATAAGTTGATGTATTTAACTGTGATAGACACTATCCAAGACACGACCTCAATAGAATCATAATGTGCCATATACAAGGGACCTCTACAGAACCTATTTCTCCATGTGTCCGACATGCTTTCTACTTGTAAAACAGGTATCGTGGGCAAAGCAAGCAGTACAAATTCATTAGTCTGTGTGATCTCGTAGGAAATAATTCCAATTATTATTATGTCTATAGAGCTATCAAGGCAAAAAGTTCCCCTGCCTCTGACATCTGCAATTGGAATGTAGCTCAGAGCAAAGCCTAGTGAAAGTAGCATTTGCATAGCCTGTTGCATAACCATGGAGAATACAAGATTAAATACCTTCCCTTCCCCAATAGCCAGTTACTCTAACAGCAACACCCAAGATTGGCATGCTGAGCATACAGGCCAATCACATGCCACAACTGCAATTCCTAATTCTGTGCCATACACACATAGCACACCACAACAGCAGCAGGCTCTCTTCTGGGTGCCTGGTTTCACACTGTATTTTATTCATGTGCTGATAGATTAGATCTACTTTCAATATTACTTTTTTCATCCTGGCAGAAATCCTGTTTCGTTTGCTGCTTTGTATGTACTGTATATATAGGATACTCTCCTTTGTCATAATGATCTGGTCTTAGATGCTTTTCTGTCTCCCCATAGGTACAGTAACTGAAGAAACAACCACTGTAATAAATCAGTTAGAAATCTGATTCTGATCTGTAGAAGTAGAATTTGGAACATAACAAGTATCTGTCTGAACAAGCACATTACAGATATTTCAGTGGCAAAGTTGGAGAGTCATAGCACCACATGGATGAACATTAACTGAGCTTCATTCCTCCCCTTGTCCAGGCCCTGATTCTGGAAAGCACTTGAGCACAGGCTTAACTTGCTAAGCAAGTATTTAAGTGCTTTCCTGAATAGGAATGCATTCTTGAATTAGGGTTCCAAAGGCTAAAAATAGTAACTTTTTATGAAACCAAAAAGAAGCAAGTTCACCTGAAAAAGATGGCCAGGCCAGTTCTCACACTGAAACTAAACACGAGGCTTTGCGTAAAACGATGGATCTCCTCAAGACAGCTTGTGACGGACAGGCCAAGAAGGCTGCAGACAAGCCACAGCCACCATCTTTAACCACTAAGCTCCTGAAGAAAAATGATCACCCACCCAGCTTACGTCTGAAATGAAAGTGATTGTGGCCCAGATAATTAAAGAAGCATATGTTTCATTTTCCAAAATTGGACAAGATTGAAGCTTTCCAAGACCTCTGAACACCACGCAGGACAGGACTGAATCTTCACCCTTTGAGAGGCAGTGTACAGGGACTCAGAAGACCTAGTTTCTAGTCCCAGCTTTACTAGTGGCCCGCTAGGTGACCATTTAACTTCTCTGTCTCTCAGTCTCCCTATTGTAAAATGGGGATAAGACTACTGACCTCCTTCTTAAAGCGCTTTGAGATCTACTGATGAAAAGTGCTATATGAGCACTAGGTATTATTAAATATTTTAGAATCCACATTCTTAACATTACTCCACTAATCACCCTAATGACTTTTCACCTGTAACAAATAATAAAGCCATTTTTACTATGACAAATAAGATAAAAATGTTGTATTGGAATTAAGTGGACAGAATTCTCCTCTAAAGAAACATAAGAGGCCAGATCCACAGCTACAGCCAAGGAACACGCAGTATTGGTCAGGGTGGGGTAAGGTAATGTACAACTGACTTTTGCACTTCCACCATCCAGACTCTGATGTGTGCTGGTGTGGCAGACCCAGTCCCCAAGAATAAGTCTGAGCAGCCTGAAGCTGCACTAACTCATGCTGCTATTAATGGACCTAAAGGGCCAAAATGGCAGCTTGGAATTGGTGTGCAGTCCTCAGTCTCTCCCCCTTTCCTGTGGGCATGACCCCATACTGACAACAGGAGAAAGGTGCTATAGAATCAGGTGTGCTGCCCAGTGCAACCACAGGATTTCCCCAATACCGAGTGATCTTCCCCTGGCTGATTATGCTATCTCTATGGCCAGATTCTTTCAGTGGTCTAGACTCTAGAGAAAAACAATCAATCCACGCCCAAGAATCTAGTCCAAGATTATCAAAAGCATGAAAGCCATGCTTATTTTATCTCCTCCAGCAGGCTTCTGACACACTATATAAGATTTATAAAGGGGATTTTGTCAAAATTTTAGGCTCAGAGGGAGCTTGAATTCAAGAAGTGAACTATAATTATTTCCTCCAAGCTGAACTGTATATTTCACAAAGGCAATGGCAAGAGTCAGTGTTGTCCATTTACTGACTGAGACTAATATCGCTGTGCAAACATACATGCTCAAGTTCTTCACTTCTTTAACCCTATACTCTCTTAGTTACAACTTTAACCTACCCCATTCCAAAGCCAGAGATAAGGATCCAGTCCCTCCAAATACCCTCCTCTGCCTCCTAAATCAAAAACAACTGTTAAATAAGTCATAGCCGAATTTAACCTCTTTGACACTTGCACAGATTTACAACCATGGTGCCATTTTTTAATTCCTGTTTCTCTCCTCCCCTCATATCTAGCTATGCTGCCATTATCCCTGTAGTGTTCCCATACAATATCTCCAAAAAATCCATCAATTCCTTTCCATTTCCACTGCAAAACTCAAAGATTCCAAGGCCAGAAGAGACCATTGTGATCATCTAGTCTAACCTTATGTGTAACACAGGTCATAAAACGTCCCCAAAATAATTCCTGGAGCAAATCTTTTCGAAAAACATCCAGTACTGATTGAAAAGTTGTCAGTCATGGAGAATCCACCAAGACCCTTTGTAAATTGTTCCAATGGTTAGTTACTCTCCCTGTTAAAAATTCACACCTTATTTCCAATCCGAATTTGTCTAGCTTCAACTTTTAGCCACTGGATCATGTAATAACTTTCTCTGCTAGATTGAAGAGTCCATTATTAAATATTTGTTCCCCTTGTAGATACTTATAGACTGATATCAAATCACCCTTTAACCTTCTCTCTGTTAAGCTAAATAGATTGAGCTCCTTAAGTCTGTCACCACAAGCATGTTCTCATCATTCTTATGGCTCTTCTTTGAACCCTCTCCAATTCATCAACATCCTTCTTGTATTGTGGGCACCAGAACTAGACACGACACCGATGTCAAATACAGAGGTGAAATAACCTCTCTACTCCTACTTGATATTCCCGTTTTGCATCCCAGGATCATATTAGCTCATTAGGCCACAGTGTCACGCTGGGAGCTCAAGTTCAGCTGATTATCCACCATGACTTCCAAATCTTTTTCAGAGTTATTGCTTCCCAGGATAGAGTCTCCCATTCTGTAAGTATGGCCTATGTTCTTTGTTCCAAAGTGCATATATGTATTTTTAGCTGTATTAAAACACATATTGTTTGCTTGCATCCAGTTTCCCTGATGATCTGGATTGCTCTGAATCAGTGACCTGTCCTGTTCATTATTTACCACTCCCCCCATTTGTGTGTCATTTGCAATCTTTATCAGTGATGATTTTATTAGTTCTTCCAGGTTATTGATAAAAATGTTAAATAGGGCCAAGAACTGATCCCTGCAGGACTTCACTGGAATTACACCTACCTGATGATGAGTCCTCATTTACAGTTTGAATTTTGATAGATTTCATCCATCAGTTAGCCAGTTTTAAATCCATATAATGTGTCATGTTAATTTTATATTGTTCTAGTTTTTTAATCAAAATGTCACGCATTACCAAGTCAAACACCTTACAGAAGTCTAAATACATTACATAAATACTATTACCATTATCAACCAAACTTGTAATCTCAACAAACAGAGATATCAGGTTAGTTTGACAGGATCTATTTTCCATCAACCCAGGTTGATTTACATTACATTAATTACAATACCCTCCTTTAGTTCTTTATTAAATCAGGTTTATTAATGTGCAAGCAACGTTCCTCTCTCATCTAAACTATTGTAGCATCTCCTTCTTTACACTCCCTGAACCTCCCACTCACCCCTTCAATTTGTCCAAAATACTGCTGCTAAAGTCATATGCTTTTGCCTGCTGCTGCAACCATAAGCAGCTCCTTGTCAAATCCCTGCATTGGCTTCGCCTTACGTGCCACATCAAATTTAAGCTTTGTCTTTTCTTTTAAGTCCCTACACATTTTAGTTCCTGCCTTCCTCTCTCCGCTTATGTTTTCACTTGCTCTTAGTCTCCTTCACTCCTTCCAAGCCACATACTCATCGCTCCTTTCTCTGCTCCTTTTCCCACACATGTGCCTTGTCTGCTTGGTTCATCCTCTCCTCCTTCAAGTCTTTTCTTAAAACTTACTTCTTTGAGGAGACCAATAATCCCTAGTCTTTCCTTCAAACAAGGACTAGCAACTGATGAACAAAAGAAAGAAAGAAAAACTGGAACTAACATGATCTCCTAAATGTCACTGTCCAGTCAGTGGCTTTCTGTTTTACTCCTTCTGCCATGTTTTGTCTACATGTGGCTTCTTAGACTCTACATTATAAAATTTTGCCAGCACAGCTGTGTCAGTCAGGAGTGAGAAAAAACCCACATTTCCTAGCCATATAGCTATGCCAGAAAAACCCCAGTACAGATTAACGATATTGACAGAAAAGTGCTTTTGTTGACATCGTTAATGCTGTTCAGAGAGGTGGACTAGCTATATTGGCAGATCTTCTTTGACAGGAATATGTTGCATCTCCACTAGGGGGCTTTGCCAGCATAGCTCTACCAGCAAAGGCTCTCTAGTGTAGACAAGCTCTTAGATTGTAGGCTTCTTGAGACAGAGTCAGTTTCTTACTATTTGCCTACTATAAAGAGCTCAGCACATTTCTGCTATAATAAATACTATACCCTGCAGACCCAAGAGCACCAATGAAAAGCTGTACTGATGCTTCTCCTCTCTACCAGGAGCAAAGTCATGTGTTGACTACATTTTGAGCTTGAAAATACTAAGTCACAAATAACTGATATTGATGCAATCCATCTTTCAAAAGTTTGTCATAGATTGAATGGAGATTTTTTTTTTTTTTAAAGATTCTTCACCTTGCAAAAGAACACGATTATTTTCTAATTCATTGCTAAAAGACATATTCTTCATGGATAAAAATGAAACTAAACCTTTGTGTACTTAATTATATCATTTTTGTCTCATAGATTTTTAGTCATCTGTTTTGCAGCCAACAGAAGACTGAATCAATTGGAAGTTTTAGAAATTCTTGACTTTTGTGCAGGGGATTTTTTTCTCTCTCTTGTTTTATGTGTTGAATTCTTAAGTATATATAAATATAGAGCTTGTAGATGGTTTTTTCTCCAAAATCCCAATGCTTTCTTTTGGTGAAAAAAAATACAGTCAAGGTATCTAGACATCACTTTACAATTTGGTGTATCTCCCACAGCCACAATATATTTTTGATGCTGAACTGGTGTCTACAGTGCAAAATGGCTAATCTTTAACTACCAAACTTGGTACATAGTTAGATTTGACACAAAAACTTACTGCATTATTATCTGGTCTCTTCATACAAGGCCCTATTCATAACTTCTGCACTCTTGGCTTTGTGGTCAAAATGACTTATTTTAAATAGATGCAAAAATTATATATACTCTGCTCTTAATTGTTGTCTTGAAATCCACTTGTTATCACATTTAGCTTTATTTTTGTAACTCAATTGTTACAAGTTGGATAACTGATATTCTGTTCCTCCTTCTCTCCCCCTCCCCAGTATTTCTATAATGTTTCTTTTTTGTTTCAGGAAAAGAAAACAAAAAACCTTCAGCGTTACACATTCTCTGTATTTGTTCAAAGTGATTGTAGCTCGTCCTTTAGAAATTAATGCAAAATGAGCACCCTTTCACTTAGTTTATATAATATTTCATTTCACTCCCTCATGCTCCAAAAGAGGTGGGATTGAGACATATTTGAAATAAAAAAAATAACTGCAGTACTTTAAGGATATGTTTATAGAAGCTAATCCTTGGCATTGGCTGGAAATGAAATGATATTCTATACTGATGCCCTTTCCATAATCATTTCGCTAACTACTTCCAGATTCTCCTATTGTGTTGCAATGGCCTAATGATGTTAGTTTTATACTTTATTAAGAAATCAGGCATTGCTTGATTAACTTTTCTCATTGTAGCTTGAGCACATACAGCATGTCTCAACTCTATACTCAAAGGGGCTTTCTGCCATATTTGTCTCTGACTGTAATTAGTGTATGGACTAAACCTTCTTCCAGTTTGGTACTGCTATCAGCTTGTTATCATTGATAATACGTTGTTGCACCCACAGTGCACGATGAAAGAGATCAGTCAGCAAGGTAAAAAATGTAACAATTTCCCAGAGATATTCTGTTTTGAACATCAAAAATATTTATTTATTTGCACAACAAAAAATATGCCAAAACAATTGAAACATATACTCCCGACCACTCAGCAACAAAGACAACAAATTCATTACTAGGCCACACAACCGTTTTTCTCTACAAAGCTTTCAGAATCAGATGAAAACCTAAAAAATAAAGCTGTAGGGATAAAGCAAGGAGCATTATGTGGTGCAGACTGTGGCAAGAGATTTAACCAAACTTTGCTATAACCAGGATTTTCAGTTAACCAAAGATCAAATAAATAGGGTAATTTAATATGTTGTGGCACATTGGAGCCACATTCCATGGTAAGATCTCACACTGCCCCTTCCCCTGTTTGTACAGCAAACTAACATTTGATTCTGCAGCAGAATATAATTGGAAAACATTCAAAACCAGATATTTTTATTGAATTCACTATGAAAATTGACTGTTATTCATTTTAATAATTTATTGCAATAAAAACCTCTTGTTTTGAATGCTTCCCTATTAATTTTGTGCTGAGGCAGTAATTTAGCAGAACTTAATATTAACAATAATATAAACTTCAGTGCTGTGGCTGTCAGGTGGCACATGTGTGCGTGGGAGGTGGGAGATTGCCTCCCCAGCCAGTAAACTCTTTGCTTTCAGACCACTCCTAAGCAGAGCACCACCATCGTCATGAGTGCTCCTTTCTCAGTAACATTGAACTGGAAATGATTGAATTCCTGAACCTCAATTCCAGGCAGAGCAGCAAGCAGGTTAGCCATTAGCGCACTCTCCTGCTTTGCAGAGCAGTACAAGAGGCTATCATGAAGCAAAGCAGAGAACCGATCTTCTCCTTGCAGGAAGTAAATTCCTCAGCCACAGAATGTCCAGAGCCCTGCTGCTTCCCTACTCACGTCTAATGCTCACTTTGCTCAATCAACCATCTCCTAGCTCCACTCTCCAGAAAAAATAAAAGTACCAAGAGGGTCAGTATATACTGCGCTCAGGTATCTGAGGGCCAAAGGGGTGGAAATTATCTTCAGCCTGCCCCTTCATTAAATTAAACAGGAATCAGCTCTCTTATCAGCCCACAGAAGGTGGTCTTATCAGCCCACAGAGGTGACCCACATCAGACAAATGGGTGTCATGTGGGGCCTAGAACTCTCTTACAGTCAGTGTTTGTAGCTCATCCTATACTTAAGGTTGCCCAACCTTTCTCCACTCTAAAAGTCTATTTTCAGTTGCTAATAACTTTGCCAAACTTTAACTATTCAAGCTGGAATACTTTGGGTTGATTTTTAAATGTCCGTCATGTCAAAGAATGAGATTAGGAAAGATTTCTTTTTTCCCATTTAAAAAAAAATAATTTACAACTGTTGTGCTAAGAAGCTCTAGTGCAAACTTAATTTGGCAGGAAAGAAGTCACCCAGGTTCATCTTTTGCTGCCCCTGTGAACATTTGCCCAAATGAGGTCAAATTATAAATCTTTGGGGGAAAAAAGTCTCAATTCAAACATGCTCCATAGAGACTTGTTAAGGTTTGGCAGCTAAATTCCCTGAAGATTCCATTTGTGTTGAGCGTGATCCAGCCAGGGGCAGAGCAGGACCTTCCCAGCAATTGCAGCTCTAGACTGATGTAGGGTCAGGAACAGAAACCAAGAACTGGAGACTGCCACCGCTGTGCTCTCAATACTCACTCTTCTGGTGCCCAGGCAGAGAGGAAGAAACGACCACAGTGGAATGCAAAGGGATGTGTGACACTTTGTTGTTCAATCCAGACCAGTAACGGGTTGCATGACCACCTGACCTGCAACTCTGGGCACCTTAAATGCTATGCTGTGGTGGCTCACAACTCCAACACCAACAGGCAGCCTTCAGGTCACACCCTGGCTTCCACCACCAGTTATTTTTTGCAGACCCTAATACCCTCCCAGTCCTGAATTTTCCCCAAACTGCCTATCTGTTGGCATCCAGCCCTCTTGCTGACCACTTACAGAAGTTAAGTTCATTGCTCCTTTAAAGAGGCAGTAAACAGCAGCTCATTAATTCTACTGGTGGTTGACAAACATTCTTATTTCAAGCAAAGCATTGAAATGTAAAAGTCAAATAAGTTTATTAAACATAAAGTCATAGGTTTAAGTGACATCAGTTATAAGGAATAAAGCTAGAAAGGGTTACAAGCAAACAAATATAAAATTATTTTTCAAAGACTAAGACGTGATTTAACAAACTAGGATCTCTTGTTCAAAGAAGTGTTTCTCAACAAGTCTATTTTCCAGCATGGCTGACCAGATTCTGTCCAGGAGCCTTCACAGATCTCAAAGTGCTTGGTTCTTTTGTCTCCTTGGGTGAAGATACCAAAATGGCTTTTTCTCTCTCCTTATATCTTCCCAAAGTTCATTGATCCTGCCTCAAGAGGCAGGAAGGCTCCCTAAGAGTGCAGTTTCCATCCCCCATCAGCATTGCTGAGTCATCTTTCTCCACTTGCTCTCCTGATAGCTTAGTTTACCTTTCATGTCAATGTGCTTTTCTTTGGCTTTGGTCACACCTTGCTTAATTTACATTGGAGACACATTCAAACAGATAGAATCACATTCCTTTGTTTGGAGCAGGCAAAGCCTAGGCACTGCTTGTCAAATACATTTTAAGAACATATTTGCAGCACATATCTACCAAGTCCTTTATGATTTTTTTTGCAGAAGATGGATGATGTTCAGATAATTAATTAGGGTCGTGTAGTTAATGATCCCTGTAGTTAGGACTTACACCTCCTTTGTTGTAAACCTTGAAAGGTGTATAATAAATGAATCAGGGGACCTCCATCTGAGTCCCAGGCTCTTCTCTATCCCATTCCCAGTCGCCTTGTCTAGCCATTCCTACTCTCTTCCTGACCCCCCACTTTTCTTCCTATCTGTCTCACTACCACTCCGGCTTCCAGTCATGCCTCCATCCCCACTAGCTCCCAGTCTCCTCCCCTCCTCCGTGGGATTCTCAGCTGATCTCAGTGTATCTCCCCCTCCTTCTCGAGTTTCTTGGCCCAGCCAGTCCCAGTCTCTCCCCATCCATTGGCTCTCGGTCCCCCTGTTTCCCACACCAACTCCCAATCTCCTTGCCCAACCAATCCCCATCTCCTCCCCACTCCAGCTTTCAGACTCTAGTTTCAGTCTCTCCGCTGCCTTCTTGTCACAATCTATTTTTTCTCCCTTTAGTCAGATTCTCGTACCCTCTGCACTTGAAACAAGCATCTTCCTTCTCCATGCAGCTGGACCCAGCAAGCGGGACAGGGATGACGATTCTCGGGGCACCCAGGACTGTGAGTCACCTTGCTAACCCCTGTCTCCTGCAAGGGGGAGTCTCTTATAATAGCTGGGTGTCAACTTCTTAACATCACCAGCCCTTCAGCCACTCGAACACTCTCCTCTGGTCTATGCCAGCCCTAACTTTGCCTTGCAAGTTACAATGGGTGCACCCCAGTCCCAAGTCTCTTTGAATCATTCCCCTGTGATATCCAGCCTCAGAGACTGGCTAATCTCAGAAATCCCAGATCCTCTGCCCCCAAAGGTGCCAGGTGCCCCAGTTTCCAGCTATATCTTAAACAGCTGCTCCTGTAAAGAACACTGCACTTGTGAGCGCTTATAAAAGAAACAAAAATAGGTTTATTTAAGAAAGAATAAAGATTTAACTAACAATGAGAGGGTGGTGGAAACAAATGGTTACAACGCAAAACAAAATCATAAAACACAAACCTGGTTTTATATTTATCAAGTTACCTTTCCTATCTAATAAAATAGATTTCCTCCCAAAATTCAGTCTGTTGCAGACCTGGCTGGTTTCTCAAGAATGAGGATCTAAATCAGTGGTTTCCAACCTTTTTGGCTCGAGGGCCACAAATATCATTTTTACAACCCTGAAGGGCCACCAATCTATCAACTCATAAAAAATGTATTGACATACACACCATTAAGGATTACAAATCACTACATATTTAAACTAAACATTTTGATGCTACTCATTTTTACAGTCACAATTTTACACCTACAAATTAGTCACAGTATGTCACACACTCACAGGCAAAGCACTAGCGTAGATGAGTGACTGTCACTATACACTGACGCTCATGGCCTGGCAGCTAAGTCACAGTGGGTGGCCTGCTAAGTGCAGGCCAAACGGGAAGAGTCCTGCCCCTTTCCTCAAGCATGGTGGGTCCTGGCTGCTCCATCAGTAGCCCCTTCCCCCAACTCCAGCCATATGGAAGAAGTTCAGTGAGGAGGTTGCCTCCTTGCTGATCTCCCACCCCTCTGGCTGCAGCAGAGAAACTACACGCATCCTGTAGCCCCATGTGCTCCACCTGGGTCCCTAGGCAGTAGCTCCCTTCTGCAGGAGAGGGACGGGAAAACAGTGCTCCCCTCCCTCTGGCTCCAGCAGGGACCCTAGCTCCTAGGAACCCGGGCAGAGCACTTTGCCGTGCTCCCTGCTGGAGCTGGGGAGGGGAGTGCTGATCTCCCGTCCCTTTGGATGCAGCAAGGAGCCTGCACTGGTCTTGTAGCCCCGCAGCAACGCACTCTGCCTGGATCCTTAGGCAGCAGCTCGCTTCTGCAGCCAGCAGGAGGGGAGCAGCACGCCACTTTGAAAGACCCCTTGGGTCACTTTTGGCCCCTGGGCCTAGGGTTGGGAACCACTGATCTAAATGTTCATGAAAGCAAAAGCACCACCGTCCAGAAGGTATTTCCTCAATCAGTGAATGGGTGCAGACTGCTTCTCCCTCCTCTGTGTACCACTGAAAACAGTCTTTTGTTTCTATTCACCCACAGAGCAAACTCCCATCTTGTTTTTTACTTTTATGTGGTTTTGATTGTTTGTCCTTGCCTCTGATTGTTTCCCATTCAAAGTGTTAGTATTGCGCAAGGCTAAACAATTGAGCTTTGCATTGCATCACTAGCCAAACAAGGTGTAGGTGACAACTCCCCCTCGCCCAAATGTCCATCATCAGTGAGACACACTATCTCCTGGAGACTAATTTCTACTCCAACTTCATAAAGCATACCTTCAATATAAATATATTATTCCTTAAATATTACCTGTGCATACATCTCACAATAATCATGAATCTTGACAGGTTGTAAGCTTTCTGTCAATACCTTAAATGTTACTCTTTATAGATAAATATCCTGCAAGATGCGTTTGGTGTAGTGAGTTTGTCAAGTCTGAGGTGAGAGATGTTTGCAAAGAACAGGGGACCCTTTGCCAAAGGATCTCTGTGTCACAGGGTGGCTTTGCTCTCACTTCTGGTGCCTGGCCTGTGACAATCCAGAGCTGAAATTAGAGGGAAATTCATGGTCAGCCCTAGACTGGAACATGCCCATTCTCTTTGGGAAACGTAGCTCTGAAGCTCTAGCAACTCTCTACTGAGCAAACAGCAATTTTTCAACTTGGTCAAATGTGGCCAGATCTGATTGGGATGGCATTAGTGCATCCCTGACACAAAGGCCACATCCCATCCCACCAAACTGCAAGTCCCTGCGTCAAGGGAGCTAGTGCTGCTAGTGCTTCTGAAAGAAAAGTTTGCTAGAAAATTTTAACATGGACAAAATGATGTAGTTTTTCCTGCCCTTTTTAGAAACAGCTCAACTGATTTGGCTGAAATTTCCAAAAGATATTCACCCTGAGGCAGAAACAGCATGGAAAATGGCAGCCCAAATGGTTAAAGTTTGACAATGTTATAAGCAAGTGAAAGAAGGGTCTTATAATAGGAAGTGTCAGGCAACCTTAATAATAGGTGGTGCTACTAGCTCTACCTATAATATTGAAAAATATAATGCTGTATGGTTTGTTCTGTATAACAGATTGTAAGATCATTGGTGAAGGGATGTTGCGTACTCTGAATTCAATACAGCACTAATCTTATTGTCAGTGCTCAATGATAATTAGCAATAATAACCTTTATTACCAATAGGAAGATATACTTTTTAGTTATATGTTTAGTACACTGTTTAATCCCATAACTAAAGGTACGTTCAGTGACTAAACCAAAGCCCCTGTGACTAGGTGTCATCTTATTGCCTAGAAGTGTCTGTGAGCAGAAGAAAGAGGTTACATTATGAGAGGCAGCATGGCCTCCTGGTTAAAGCCCATACTTAGGAGTTGCATTACTATCCCAGCTTTGCTACACTCTTCGCCTTTAGACATATTGTTGATTTGTTGGGTCTCAGGGCAGTTCTGCACTACCACTTAAGTTCATCTAACTTACACCACTCAGCCATGTGAAAAAGACACTTCCCTGAGCAACACAAGTTACAGTGACCCAAGCACTGTCTACACTGGCGCTGTGTCGATGGGAGAGCATCTCCCGCCTACATAGCTTCCACCTCTCACAGAGATGGAGTAATTATGTCAACAGGATAGCGCTGTCCCATCAGCATACAGCATCTTTGCCAGATGCACTATAACGACACAGATGCATCAGTGCAGCTGCGCTGCTGTAGGGCTTCTAAGGTATCAATAGCTTTAAAATGGGGATAATAATACTGCTCTCTCCTCCCAGGATTATTGCAAGGATCAGTTAATGCATGAAAAGCTGGTTTAGATCCTCAGATGGAAGATGGGACAGCATTATAAAGTACTAGTATAATTGATAGCCTAGTTTGTACCTGTGTATAATTAATTCAGCTGTGCTAC
Organism: Emydura macquarii macquarii; assembly: GCF_026122565.2. Taxonomy (NCBI): domain Eukaryota; kingdom Metazoa; phylum Chordata; order Testudines; family Chelidae; genus Emydura; species Emydura macquarii. Next base: position 6,325,542 of record NW_027131588.1, on the reverse strand, counting down.
AGAAGTGTGTTGATTATTGTTTCTGAATTTAGTAGAGCTTTTCTAGTAGCTGGTAACAGAAAGTTACAGGTTCACTTGCCATTCCTTACAATCTCTATTTTTCGTTTCACTTAAGCTCCTCAAGGTGGGAACTCTCTTTTTCTACATTTTTGTATTGCAGCTAGCACAACACCATCCTGATCCTGGAAGAGACCTCTTATTGCTGTGCAATACAACAACATATTGGAGAACAAATTCAAGTGGTTACTTTATGGGGTTTTTTCAATACAAAACAGTACCCTTACTTTTTTTCTCTCCCTCCCCCAGCAATTTCTTCAGAATTCACAGGGGGTTGTGCTGGCTTTCTAGCTCCTTCACAGGTGAAAGCATTTAATAACAATCAGGGTCTTCTACTTCACCAAGTGGTTAGTAGCTCACCGGGGGAGCTCTTTGCTGTTCTTAGGAAATTTTAGTGGTTGGTTGTGCAGTTTGTACTGAGAAGGAAAAGAGGTTGGTAAACTCTAAAAGTGTTCTTTGGGGGTATTTTCTAAACAAACAGAGTAATTGGAGTAATAAATGTGTTACCTACCAATCTTCTCAGGAAACATAATGCCTGTTTTGGAAGGAGGAGGCACATGTGTATATATTATCACTCAGGCTTACAATTGTGAGGGAAGAAAAAAAAGGAGTTCCCAGGGTATACTGCACCCAGTAGCTTCACCCTTAATACCATAATAAATAAATGCATAGAAAATCAAGGGACACATTGCTCCTTCTGTGATTCTTCCCACTCTGACTGACTTTCTGTGTCTATGTTGGTGAGGGAGCTAGCTTGCTCTGAGGGCTGGGGTCTTGGAGCCTGATTTTTCATTGGGAAAGTGAGTTGTTGGGGTTTCTGGGTTAATAGTTTGAAGAGAAGAAAAGTATTTCTTTTGTCTTCCCTGATAGCTGGCTATCACTAAGTAAATGGAGTACCCCTTAGGCCTGGTCTAGATTTGAAAGCTTTACTGATATAATGTTTGCAGTTAGGGATGTGTGGTTCTTTTTTACTGATGCAGTTATACCAGTAAAAGCCCTTGTGTGGATGTAGTTATATCTGTGCAAAACTTCCTCAGACCAGTATATTTATTCCTCTTCTTGCATAGGAATACTAGTATGAAGAACCGTTTTTGCTGCTTTAATGAGGCCCATGGTAGGGAGGCTTGTATTGCATTAGCTATACCAGTTCAGTTAAAGCAGTACAACTTTCTAATATAGACAAGACTTCAGAACTGCAACACTTTTGCTTAGAGGTTTGCTATTGCCTGTGTAAGCTCTTCTAATATTTTTATTTATTAATATGGGAAAGACTTTTTCTTATGACTTAACTAAGAAAATATAAGAAATAGAAAATGAATGGCATATCAAAGTACTTAGCTGTTGATTGGTTTGGTCTGTCCATCTTAACCTGCAGTGACACATAGTCTGCATTGAATAATGTCCCATATCTGAGGTGGAGCTGAGTTTGTGTTTGTTTGTGAGGTGAGATGTACAATCAAATCAAGGTAACTTTAGCTTGCTGTAACTGCTTCTCTTGTGCATGAGTGGCATCACTTGACTCTTCCAAGTATCAACCCTCAACGATGGTGTACCATTTGCTAAAGGACATTACATTGATTAGAGTGCCTTTGTCTGGTCATTCCACTTTGAGGTTTTATATGTAGTTTCAATTCAAAATGCTCCTTAGTCTGTCATCCTGTCAAATGAGAGGTATGTGTGAAGACATGTCTGCGTTTGTGTGTCAGTTTCTGACATTTGTATTTATTTGTAGATATGTTATTTGTTTGTTCAAATAAATGTTTAATTATATGTGAAATACAGTAGGGAGACTCAGGAAAAGTGGCATGTTCAAACACAAGTGAAAACATTCTAGTCCACTGCATAGGATGTGTCTCTTGATCACCCATAGCATGTGAGAGGAAGGTGGATGTAAAAAATTTGAGATCTATGTTTTATAATTTAAAATTGCAATGCTACATCGTTGAAACTGTAGTATTAGCAATTTAGGGTCAGATCCTGTAGTTCTTCAGTCAAAACTCACATGGAAGACAACAAAAGTTTTATCTGAGTCAGGGTCTCAAACTTATTTGTCTGTGCCTCCCTTCTTCATGTCTGTAGTAGTTTATGCCCACACACTCAGGTACCGAGTCAGCAACTGCTGCTCTCCAGCCACCCAGCTCTGAAGGCAGAACGAAGAGCAGCAGCTGTTGGCTGAGTGCCCAGCTTTGATGGCAGAACCGCCGCAAGCAGCAGTGTAGAAGTAAATGTGATAATACCATACCATGCCACCCTTATTACTTCAATGCTGCTGGTGGTGGCGGTGTTGCCTTCAGAGCTGAGCGCTCGGCCACCAGCCACCGCGTTCTGGCTGCCCAGCCCTGAATATGCGCAGTATGGTTCTGCCCCCCTCAAAAAAAAAAAAAAAAGCTTCTTGTGTCCCTCCAGAACAGATTCCATGCCCCCCAGTTTGAGAACCTCTGACCTGAGTTAACACTGCTGGCCTTAACCTGCAGTACAGCTGAAAATGGTCATTTTTACTGATGCTTCCAGAACTGAAAAGTTATTTAGGGGCAAAAAAGCCTCTATTAATATGACAATGCCTTTAAAAAAAATGGTTAAACTTCCTCCTTGGCCTTAGTTAAAGTCCCATCAAATATAAATGAAACAGGGTGGACAAGACAGCCCTGTTTAATGATCAGACCTAGCTTGGAAGGAGTAAGGTCATCCTACAAAGGGCTGAGAGAGTACAGGAGGGAGATGGGCTCCAGGAGCAGTAGGCCTTGAAGCAGGGGGTTTGTTGGGAATGGTGAGTGTTCTCTGTTCAGCACTGAGAAGGAAAGGGGAAAGTCTCAGGGAGCTGTAGCCCAGGGTGGTCAGAGAAGTTTTAATTTTGATGGTTTGCCTATGTTTATGTCAGAAGAAAAACACTGGGCCCGGAAAGAGGTTTGGGCATGGCAGTGAGTCCTTCATTGAGAGCTCAGGAGATCCACCCTGAGTGACAGGAATCTGAGTCAGTAGGTAGCCTGAAGCCAGACTTAGTAGGCAGTGCTGCTACAGTAAATTTCTAAATTCAGGTTACACCCTATTACATTTTTAGCACTGCCTGCTTGGACGTGCCGTGACATCTGTAAGCACCTCAGGTTGGGGGACAGAGTTTTAAACTAACAAAAATTTGTTCTGTAGGTGCATTAGACTATATGTGTACATGACTGGGAGCCATGTGGAAAACATTGCTGCCTTTGACTGACCTGTCTTTGTTACAGTATGTGGCATGCCATTCCCTCAACCATCGCAGCATTTCATGTTGTTTACCTAACAGAAGTCTGTTGGACTGATGGATCAGCCACAGATGAAAAAACTAAAGGATTGTCCCAGTTCTGGGGGGAACAGCAACTTGGCCTGGGGCCTACTATCCAGTAACCCAGCCCCAGGTGAGCCTTCCTCCTGGAACCCTGGCTTGGAGGAACCTTCCCTCCCAGAACCCTAACCCTGATCTGGGATGGTATGTGTGTGGTTGTGGTGGTGGTGTTCGTTCCATCCTGGAACCCTAACCTTAGTTCAGGGATGCCTTAATCTCAGACACATAAGCCTAGATCATGGAGGACCCCTCCCAGGACCCTCACCCTGGCTCGCAGGCAGGGGGGAGACACTCCCAGACCCTTAACATTAGCCCAGATTAGCGCGGATAGGCCTTCTTCTTGGGCCCCTAAACTGAGCCTGATGGACGCTTACCTCCCAGACTTCTAGCCCTAGCTTTGTGGCTTACTTTCCAGAACCTTAATCCTAGCTCAGGAGGCCTATTTCCCAGAACACTAACCCTAACCTGGGGAGGCCAGTCTTCTAGAACTCTAACTCCAGCTTGGAGGGACGCACATCCAAGAACAGTAATTCTACACTTGGTGGGACTACATCCCAGAACCCTAACCCTAGCACAGGGAGTTCTACATCCCAGAACCTTAATCTTAGTTCAAGAGGCCTTCTTCCCAGAACCCTAACACTAGTCTGGAGAAGCCTAGCTCCAGGGTGGGAACCTACCTCTTGGAATCCTAACCCTAGTTCAGAGGGGCCCAACTCCTGGAACCTTAGCCCTAGCTTGGCGGGGGGGTCTATGTCCAAGAACACTAACCCTATCCTTGGTGGGATGACCTGAACCCTAGACTGGGAATGACTACTTCCCTAGGAGCCCTTCCTTCTAACACCATAACTCAACTCAGGGAGGTTTTTGCCTGAGCCAACCTTCTATAAATCGGCCCTACATCAGAGGGAGGCATCCTTTGAGAACTCTAACACTAGCCCCTGGGGGAATCTACCTTGTACAACACTAAGTACAGGAGGTGGAGCAACCTGCTATAACTCTAACCGAAGCTCATGGATTACTAACTACTAGCACCTAACCCTATCTTAAGAAAGCCTACTTCCTAGAACTCTAATACTAGTCTGTGGGCCTAACCATCTAGAAACCAGCCCTAGACCATGTGTGTGTCTGTGTGAGAGAACTTCTAGAACCCTAACATACTCCTGGGGTGGAGGAGGAGGGCTACCTTCTACAGTACCAACTCTAGCCTTGTGGGAGTAAATGTGTATAACCCTAACCCAGGCTTATATAACCCTAACTCCTAATGCTATCTTGGAAATGCCTACTTCCTAGAGACCTGACCTTAGCCCGGGGGGCCTATCTCCTATAACTCTCACCATACTTTGGGGAGGTCTAACCCACAGAACCCTAACTCAGGGGGACCCAACCTCCAAGAACCCTAACCCGAGCCCAGAAAGAGCAACCTCTTAGGCCTCCAGGAGATGGGTTAGGTTTTTATCACCTAGAATGCTAACCCTATCTCAGGAAAGCCTACCTTATAGAAACCTAACCGGAGCCTGCGGGAGGCCTATCTTGTAGAATCTTATCCTAGCCCTTAGGGAGCAACCTCATACAACCCTAATGCTATCTCGGGGATGCCTTCCTTCTACAACACTAATCCTACTTTGAGGAGTTCTTCCTCCTAAAACCCTAACCCTAGGCTGGGAGGTCCTACCTCCTAGAATCCAACCATAGCCTAGGGGGCGGCAATTTCCCAGAACCCTAATTCTAGTCCTGGGGGGCATACTGCCTAGATTCCTAATCTTAGCCCAGTTGGAGCAATCTCCTACTACCCTATCCATAGGTCAGGGAGGCTTACCTCCTAGAGCCCTAAGCCCTGCCTGCAGGAGGCTTATGTCCCAGAACCTTAACCTAGATCACAAACTCCTAGAGCCTTAACCCTAGCACTGGGGGGATCAAACTATTACATCCCTAGTTCTGCCGGGCAGACATAAATCCTAAAACTTGAAACTAGGCTGGGGAGGTGAACATTGTGGAATCCTCAGCCTAACCCTGGAAGGTCTCGTTTCTGCAACTCTAAATAAGCCTAACTTGGGGAGGCCTATCTTCCAGAACACTAACACTAGCTGAGGATCCAACACCCTAGAACCCTAACCCTCACCCTAGGGGACCAAACTCCTACCATCCTAATTCTACTACAGCGTAGGTTTGTGTCCTAGAACACTATGCCTATAGTGGGTGTCCTATGTCCCAGAACCATAACCCATAGATGGAACAGACACTAATTGATCCAGTTTGGAGTAATCAAATGAAAAATGGTCACTTCATATTAAGGGTACAGTCATAATTAATTTATATGGGGTTAATAAATGACAGATAAATGTTGTACTACTCATATTTGTAACTTGCTTATGTGTTTAGAGATGTTTATATGCACATCAATAGATGCTATGATAGATGGTTACAAGCCATAGTTGTAAACACATTACTGACCTGTTGGACTCTATAGTTAACCAATTATTAAAATCTCTGATCATTTATTAAGCCATTATAAGCTGTTTTTAAATATCCTTGATTTAATATTTTCAGTCACATTTTTAAAGCATATCCACAACTAAGAAGATATTGTCAACCTTCTTAAGTCCAAAGCTAGATGAAGCTTCACAATTCTGCCCCTCAACACAACCCCTTTAAAATAAAGATAACTTTGTAAACATTTAAAATAAGTTGATGATTGGTTGGGTTCTCAGAATGGTGCCTAAAATGACTCTTTCCCTGCATTAGTTTTAATTTGGTAGCCACTGTTGAATAACCTTAATTAGAGATTTGGCAACCTAAAGGTTAATGCATTGCCTTTTGTTTCTAAATATGTGATCTTAAATTGCTTCATAAATAAAAATTACTTTGGGTTTTGTTTGTAAACACCACAAGGCCACCACAAGGTTCATGAGATTATAAAGTATTCAGGGCAAAGGTCTGTCTCTCATTACTCAAGTGTGGCCCTATTCTGAGTTGGGCATCTAAATATTCCCACCATACAAACAAAAATAAAGTAGCTCAGGTATGAAATTGCACCAATTTTTACAAGTAAGGATTGGGCTACACCGATTGACTGAGCTGTGTAAAGAAGTTTGCCCAGTGCATAACTGTGGCTGGCCCAAAGCTGCTAGTGGCACATCTTTATGAGCACTGTGTTTACTCAAATTTCAAAGGGGGGAAGTTCTAATTAGATGTTTGTCATTATTTGGATATCACTACAGAAAGTTGAGAGCAAGAAGAGACACTGGGATTACACTGAAAATGCATGAAGAGGAAAGAGTGGAAAATGTTGGTTTTCACTTTATATGGATCTGGTTACATGCAGAAAAGACAAACTGAGCTTAGAAAGTGTAAGAAGGTCTGCTTGTTAAAATAAATGGTGTTAGGCCTGAAAAAAGGGGAGTAAGTTGGTTTTGAGCAGAGACCTGCTTCGCTTTCTGACTAAAGTCAAGTGTAATATCAGTGCAATAACCAACACAGTGGTTCCCATTACACTTTCAGCCTTCACCAACAAAAGCCAGAGTTAGCACGTTTACTTTTATTTCTTATTTTCAGTATAGGACAGGACTGTTGACTACTGTACAGACCTAGTTTTAAAATTCCTCTCATCCTACAGGGATTTTCATGTCTTACAGCTGAATTCTATTGACTATCACTGAGTTCCTGTGTCTTTTTAAAAAAATAAAACAAAACTCCCTTTCTGTAAGACAGAAGGAATGTGAATGTCCATTTTTTATTCTTTAATAAAAAAGGCTAGTTTTTCCTGCACTGGCAGAGGGACAAAATATATGCTGGACTATAAAAGAGATCTCTCTAACTATTATGATCTTGTGACCTATATGTGATTGGGAACAGAAGTGAAAATAAAGAAGCCACCAGAATTAAGAAAAAACCAGAACATTCCTCTATTTAAAAATGTTGCTCTTCATTTGAGGTGATGAGAACATATAACCGAAATTTGAGTGTCCTGTGTGGGAAGTATCTTGAAGTCCTGATTCATATATGTTAGTGTATTGATATTTATTTATCAAAAAGTAGGCATCAAATGGAATTTGTGGGACGCAGTACTTCAACTGTTAGGGAGAAATCTTCTGCCTGATGTTTTCTTTCACCAATTTGAATTGCTGGGCATCTTCAACAAAGAATTCAGTAATAATATTTCCCAAACAAAAGGAATTTGTCTATCAAAAGGCTTTTCTTTCTACAGTCATCAAGATTGTAGGGGGCTATTGTTAATACTAGTAATCAGCCCATCACGTAGGGTAGAGAGTTCTTAATATGTTATGTCCTGAACAGAAGAAACTATGCAGAAAGAATCCGATTGTCACAGGCTGTGTGTTTGATCTCTGGCAGTGCAGCTAGAATGCTCTACCGTGCATCTAGAAAGATGGTATGGAGAAGGAAAATGTGTGTGTAATGCACGCAGTAAGGATGAAATACTGTAGATCTGTAGTACAAAGGTACAAAAAGCTCTTGTGGAAGAGGAAACATTATTTACACCGACATTAACCATGTGTTTAAAATAATGCACACTGATTTGTGATGGAAATGTGATTTGAAACTTACTTTATCAAGTCCTTTCTGCAGTGGAGGTACTCCAAGTCATGCAAGTAGGGGGAGGGTCTTTTTCTTTCTATCTACACTTTCAATAGCTTGTTTTGTTTTGTGTTGTCCCCCATCAACACCTCCCCAAAATGTTTTGGTTGAAAAAGTTCAGCATTCCAGGGATGTGTGCCTTATAAACAACAGCATCTTGCCTAAGAGATGCTTTGTTTTTATACATGGCTTAATTTGTGTTAGGTGCTTACCAGAATACACTAAAACATGGTCCCTGTCCCAAGGACCTTACACTCTCTATTCTATATTAGAGCGGATTTGAGGACAAACAAGGTTGGGGTAGGAGGGGAAAAAGAGAACAAGATTCCATAATAAGACAGTTTGGATGCTTTGACTCATTATGGTCACATCGTGATGGTATTGCTAAGATATTTTATAAACAATATATATATATATATATATATATATATATATGTATAAAAATCTTCTATAAAATTTTACTCAACTAACTTCACCCTTACTTGTAAAAGGGGAGTTGTATCTTATGTGGGGGTAGAGAGGGCTTTTGACTACTCAGGATTAGTGTTGATGGCCTCATGGAGAAAATAGGTTTTCAGGAGGAATTTTGAATGAGGAGCTGGAGGAGGCCTGCTGGCCACAATCAGGACATTGTTTAATGCTTGGGGGAATAATGGAATTAGGTCTGGGGAGATCAATGGGAGAAGATTAGGAAGAAGCCATTGGAACTGGCATTGTTGGTGGAGTGAGTGGGATGAAGGAGGGTTTAGTAAAAAATCAAGATACAAGATAAAGGTTGGGGCAGAGTTGCGAGTGGCCTTAGAGGGAAGGACAGGAAGCCAGAACTTGATAGTGGGTCTCCTTTTTGTAACTGTGCTTGTTTGCAGTATATTATTCAGCCACTAGATGTCTCTGTGCACTGACTAGAGTTTCAGACAAGACAGGGTCTCTGATAAACAAGGGAGACAAAATTGGAACTCAAGCTGTGTGGAAGTCTGTTTGTCTGTAGTTGTAAGTGTTTTCTTTAATAAATGTCTCCTGTTCAAAATGGACTGTGATTCCATATATCATGACATTCCTGTTGGCTTAGGAAATCTATAATGAATGTTAGTGAAGGTTATCACTAATGAATGAGACAATTAATCAAATCATCATGTTGGTTTTGTTCTTGAACTATTCAACCCAATGCAGCTGAGGGCCACAAAAGGCTCTATGCACTACTTCTGCCTTCCACATAAGTCTTGAGCAGTGTACAAGGCCTAGGGTGGCCTGCTGCAGTGATGTGAATTTCAGTCATTTGATTATTCCAGGAAATTCCGATATCACTCCTAACCCACACTTTAGTTGTTTTGGGGTTGGTTTTTTTTGTTTTTGTTTTTTGTTTTGTTTTTAAATAATTGTTTTTAAGCCCTCTTGTAGGTTCAGGACCAATAGCTGGATTAAATCTCAGACTGATATAGTGCCACAACCAGTGGTAGTACAGGGGGTCCTGGTAGAGATAATTAAAAGTCTAAAGAGGAAACTGTTACGCTGATGTAAAAAAAAAAAAGGGAAAAAAGAAGGCCCACTAGGGGACAGAGATCAAATAAAAGAGAACGATATTTTATTCTGATCCATTAAAATCAACAATTAAAAACCGATATATTCATCCCTACAGAGAAATAGCTCAGACACAGTTTACTTATACGTGCAATACACATTGTGCTTACATAGCACCTTTCAGATGGGCCTGCCAAGGTGGCTTCACAAATATTAATGGCATTGCTCAGACAATCAGTTTAAGCCAAAGGGAACAGTGTGGCATGAGCTCTGATCTAATATCAGAAATAGACAGTACGAGTTGTCCCTCCAGGACATTGCTCAGTTCCATCTTTCAGTGCAGCAGCTGAAAAGATATGTAAAGAACTTCAAATAAATGGGAGGAGTTGTCAGGCCATAGGTCAGCAGTGCAAGACCACAGAAGGTGACCAGCAGACACATAGTTACACAACAGGCCTAGGAGGCAGATGTTCCAAGTTGGTGTGTTTGACAGTCAAAAGTGTGTTCTTGCAAACCGAGAGCAATGGAACGGAATGGGTCACCTGTGTAGCTACCTAGCTAATGTGGCATGAGAGCTAAGCGGAGTAAGGATGCGGATTTTAACATTTTGCAGAAGCTGGAGTTTATGTAGGGGCATATCTCAGAAGCTGTACAATAACACATTGTACTCATATAGTACCCAAAGCATGCACCATCACCTCGGCATAAGAGTGGTCAGTTCAGGTTAAATTTCTGTATGTTTCTAAGCTAAAACAGCAAAGATATAATCATCCATCTGGAGCCTTAATCAAAGGAAGAATTTCATAAATCTAAACAATAAAATATAATGTTTGAAAAATACCTGATATAAAAAACATAAGGGTTGTTTCTATGAGGCTAAACAGTGGGATTTATCATTCAAAACCCACAAACAAACAAAAACAATAAGAATAAATGCTGCGCAGTATCAATGAAATGAGAAGTAAACACTGACACAATTATAAAGGTTTTATGTCTAGTTCAAAATGTTAAAAAAGCAGTATTAGAACTGAATGGGCATGATGTGTCAGCTAGTAGTACAGGGAAAAACTTGACTTGTACTACAGGAGGGTGAGCAAGGTGAAGCATATACAGGAGATATCCTGAAAATCCTGGGGAGCAATCTCCTCAAACTAGGCAAGGTCTAAATGATTAGATGCAAAAATAACATGCTTGAGGATGTATACAGATAAAAGATATAATACAACAGAGTATTAATCCTTTTTTGATATAACATCTCTCTGAATATCTCAAAGTGCTTTACTAAAAGGAAGAGAGAGCAAGGTGCTCAGTGAGATGTATAGTGCTAAAATTCTATGATCAACAGTATCAAAGCAGCTTATGAATCAAATAAGACTAAAGAAGACAGAAGCAAAGTACTCTGTATAACTGAAAAGTACTGTTAAAAGTATCTGAGGAAGGAAAATGTCTGCTTAAATTGTTCAGTAATTACCACGTTCTATAGACTACCATGACTGATTAGAAGAGGCATGTGGTGTAGGAAAAACATTAGTCGCAATAAGATGAAAAACATTGGAAAAAGAGTCAGAGTGAAAACTTTCAGTGACTTCCCTGGAGACAGAATTGCACCCAATCTGAATATTAAATCAAAAAGAGTTCAGGTAATGACACTGCAAAGATATGATCAGATAGAAACTCAGTGAACTAAAATAAAAAACATAGGTGAATCCAGTTTGGGCAATAAACTACTACTAGCAAGGAAGATGGTAAAAGCAAAGCAAAATGATATCCTGGGTCATCTTTGGTTTATACTTGAGTGACTAGGGCTCTATGAGGGATTATTATTATGCCATTAATAGCATAAGCCACTCTGCTCTTGATGCTAGGCTGTGGTGGATGGAAGATACAGGCTTGTGTACAGGTTTCTGTCAGAATAAGTTTATGCAGTTATCTTAAATCTCTTTTAGAGCCACCTCTTTTTTTTCCCCCTCTGTCAAGCTATCAGGGTTGAATACTGGAAAAGATAATGCTTCTTCTTTGAGAGTCACTGTCAACAAATTTGGGGTGAGTGGTGGAAATTGGCTCAATCTAATGCTAATATATCAGCATCCTAGGAGGCTATGGAGGAGGTTAACGGTTATTGCAGGCATGCTGAAAGGAACAAGTATCCTGTTTTAATGGAGGAAATATTGCCAGTTCATCTACTAATGGAGAAAAAAATAAGTGGTCCAGTATACTGTGTTGTAGTTCTTGAAGAGATAAAATGAAAATAGAGAACTTGACAGCTGCAATATAAAACACAAGGCATTCTTTCTAAAACCTCCTCTAATCTAAGCTTAGACAGATATGTTGCAAGAACAGTATTTAAAAATCATAATATTTGTATAACTGCAAAAGAAATAATTTCTCAAAAGCAATTCTACATATAGAAAACATATCCTGCTTCATTAATTTATCTACAAGATTTCCTTTTTTAAAACATCAACCTCATTCAGTAGATTAATTTTATTACTGTCACCTTAAATTATTGAAATTGGACATCTAAATCAAGACTTTACAAGTCTAAATGTACTTCACCAACCATCACCTCCAATCTCTGCTGTTTGTTTACTATTTGCAGAGTGTTCAGCTTAGCAAATGAAGACAGACTGACTAATCATTCAGTTTCATGGTTGTTTCACTTTTGGGTTCTTGTACACAAACACAAGGCTGCATGCTTTATGTTGTACACTGCAGAGGAATGTTTACATTGAAATAAACTAATTTTAATTTTTATGCTCTTTTTAGGTTTCATGGAAATATTTCTATTGTCTTGTAAAGCTTTTTTTAAACCCTCCCGCCTCCACCCTCCCTCCCCCAAACTTGTGGTTTTAACTACCTGTTGTTGTTGCTTTTGACCCACAATTGTAAAGTAGCCATATTTTTTTATATGATGGTTACTTCACAATTATATATATATTCAGCTGGAATATCAAATTCAGCTTGGAGATAGATAGATATAGAGAGATATAGATGTTAATTCAGTACAATGGAGTGAAGCACAAACTGGGGTACCAAAAACCTTAAGGAAAGGTGCTTCAAACAATTTGCCCAGAGCAATTAAGAAAAGAACAAGGAACCACCACCAAGGTACTCTGGACAGTAGACAATGTTCTTCTCTTCTGAACCTGTTCCAGCACAGACTACGCTACCAACCTCCATAACACCAGAAATTCTATTGCTTTTTCCTAGCCTGAACTGTCCAGTAGATTGAGTTTGTTTCAAACACACACATCATGTGTCTCATCTCTGCACTGCTCATATTTTTATCCCCCAGTGCTGGCAATTAGGAATCTGATTCCTAATTAGTCCAACTCACCTGGCTATTTTGCTCCTAATAAATGAATTAATTCAATTTACACAGAAGGGCTTGTGTTTTCTTATCATTGCTCAATCATTACTGGTCATCATTGTGTGCGACTGCTGTGCACTCTAAAAACTTGATATCCAAGCTGAATTTGTATTCTCCATTGGGGTGCAGTCTGTCAAGTAAGTTGAGTGTGGTTAGTATTTCTAATGTAGGCAGGGATTCAGCAAAGAGAGTCTCCTCAGAGCAAAGAAGAAACTTGGGATGCAGGCTGTAAACAAGTTGGCACACTGGGCTGCATGCACTTTATCTATACCTGAATATTAGGTACAGCACTCGTTTTGGACTTTAACTCACCAGTCTCCCACAAGAAAGCACTGTGGTACTGCTCCATCTGTTGTTAGTTTTTTACATCAGAAATAAAGGCTCATAAAATTGGAGCAGCATAGTCACTTGATGGAATTGGAGTCCCCAGTCTGCCTCCTTTCTTCTATAGGAAGTTGTTCCCCTGTTGGTTCCCCCTCTCTCCAGAAAGGCAGAGAGAGAGAAATCTTGTCTACCTCTCTCCCTTCTCACCAGTGGAAAATACACCATCTTCCCCTCCCCTAGCCAATATTCAGAGGAAAGAGAATGGTCTTGTGAGTTCCATCTCTCTTCTTGGCTTTCCATGGTGAGCCTCTTCTTGGCTTTCCATGGTGAGGTGCTTAAATGGGAGCACAAGGATGTTTCCCTATGCAGCCTAGTACTCTTGAGTACATGCATATATACCTTTGTTTGACTATTGGCTTGTTAAAGCCCGGGAGGACTAAGGTCAGGAGAGAGAATTCCTGAAGGGCTTGAAAAAACAAATGAGAAGACCCTAGTAATTCTCTCAATTAAGCCTGTACCCAAGAGCTTCATGATTAATGATGGAGAGGGCCCCAACATGAATATCAGGTGAGACCACAGGTTTAAGACTATCTCCTTCTCAGAGTGGGGTGGGTTTAGAGGAATCTTGAGTAGTAGGGCCTGATTCTCCACCTCTTTGCACCTTTATCATTTATACCTATGCCTGTGGTGGGTTTCCAATAAACACTCACATCAGTTAAGTAAAAGAGGATTCTTTGCATCATTTCTCTCCTATCAGTACTGGTAAAGACCTTAGTTTCAGAGATTTGTTACTATTTGAACACGAAATTTCCAAATTATACCATTTTGGGACAGTCCAAAAGAGAGTAAGATTAGTCCCACAGGGTTCCTTGGTCTAGTACCCAAGTTGTCTCTAAAATCCACTCATCTGTTAGGAAAAAATTTCTGACTATAAAGATTGGAAGCCTATTCTGCTGCTTACCTAGGGCAGTTATGGAATCCCTTTCATTGGTGGCTTAAAGAACAGGTTACACAAACACCTCTCAGGGATGGTATAGGTATACTTGGTCCTGCCTCACGACAGGGGGCTGGACCAGGAGACCTCTTGAGGTCCCTTCCAGTCTGACATTTCTGTGATTCTCTGGGTCTTAGGTCCTTGGTCTCACAGGCCTCGTCTTGTTCCACCTCTGGTGTTCTGGACATTGTTGGTAGTTGGGTTGGGGTTACCTCACAGTTGTCTCCATGCTGCCTTGTTGTGTGGTTGCTTCACATCCTCTGCTGGAAGAATACTTCTGTGAATAACAGACTAAAAGTCTCCCACGTTTTCTCTGTGTAATTTTCTATATCTGCTGATGGCCTAGTTCCTCAGTCCACACTGTTCTTTTCCCCAGCACTAGCGTTGCTGGTCACGGAAACCACTCCTTGGAGTCTCCCTTTTAACTGCATCTTTCTCTTAGCTTCAGCGTGTGGCTACATGTCTTCCCGCTTGGCTGCTTTCCCTTTCTCAGTATTATTCAAGGCTGGCCTCTTTCTTTCAGTTCAATAGGAGCTGTTTCTCCTAGCCCCAGCTCTGCTGGATTCTCAGTGTCCCTCAGGTCTTCCTACCTTGCCTTCCCTCTGCTGTCAACAGCTACCCACTCTCATGCATACACCACACACGCAAGTCACTTCTCTCCCTGTGCCCAACCTCTTTTGTCCCCAGGACGCATTTCTTCTTCTTGGTCAGATGGTGCACTATGTTAGCTAGTTGCTGCCCTCGCAGGATGATATATAGCCTAATCATTTTTTCAAAGGGAGTGTAGCAAGGCGCTGTAGCCTTCCTTGGAGCCTGGGCCTGAGGAAGGGTCGAAATGCCCCTGCTGGACAAAACAAGGCCCTGCAGGCCAAACAACCCGGGAGAAAAGGGGAGAAGCCAGGACAGGAAGGGCCAGTATAAAAGGTCAGCCCAGCAGCTCAGTCAGGGGAAAGCTGTTGCTGGAGGTAGACATGCCTTCCCAGAGGCTGTGGTCTAGGCCTGACCTGGGCCCTGCGGCTGTTTGGAGCAACTGCCCCACCGACTGCAGCCTCCAAAGCCTGCCTAGATTGCTGGGCTCGAGTGACTGGAGAGGGCTGCTGGGCCTGAGTGACTGGGAGCAGCTACCCAAGACTGCTGGGTGGAAGAAACCCCCTGAGGCCGGCCCTGACCTGGAGGAGCAGCCCGACATTGGGGACCCACAAGAGTGGACTGAGCCTGGGGTGCCCCCCGCTGATGACCTGGAGGAGTTCCCGGACCTGTCGATGGTGAGGGACTGGTGGGACTCCCGCTCACCGCCTACCCCAGCGACCCAGAGGGAGACACCTGGATGCAGGTACCTGGGGACTGGGTGGGAGGAAGTAGTCCAGGGACAGTCGACTAGAGAGTGGCTGAGGCAGTGGCCAAACCAGTCAGCATGTTGTGGCTGGATCCCCGCTGACTCTGGCAAACTGCTTTGTCACTAATAGGGCCCTGGGTTGGGATGCATTGGAGTCAGGTGGGCCTGCGTCCCCTTCCCCCCCCCTTCCCTAACCACCCAGGAGTGCTGGGCTTTCTTGGAACTGGTCCAACTGAGGATACCGAGCTTTACTAGCCCCACCTTCCTGAAAGGCCGGGGGCTCCAGACCATTTTGCTTGCCCCACCCACTGGAGGGCCGGGGGCAATAGACTGCCTCGCCAGCCCTGCCCGGCTTGCAGGCCGAGAGCTGTAAACTGCTTGCCTGCCCCACCTGCCTGCAAGGCCAGGGGCCCCAGACTGCTTGCTAGTCCTGCCTGGTGGAAGGTCGGGGGCTATAGATGCCTTTGCCTGCCCCACCCTGCCTGAGGGCCGGGGGCACCAGACTCCTTACCAGTCCTGCCCTATGGGAGAGCCAGGGGGCTATAGACTGTGAGAGAAGACCGTCCCGCCTGGGGCCTGGACTAAAGACTTGTAATTTGCTGAACTTATTCCCCTAGACCAAGGCGCTGTGTTCTACCAGCCTACAGGGAGGAAGAAAATCCAGTACTGATTCAGCAGGTTCATTACAAAACTCTCATTTACCCCACTGTGAAACACAGACTTTTTCATATGCAGCTAGTTGCATTTTGAAGTGATCTAAAGTAGACTGAAAACTCACTAGTAGCTGATCTAATAATTGATCAGGAGACTTTTTTATTTTTGTTCACAAATATCAGACAGTCCTGCAATTGCTCAGTTGTCTTAGAACATTTTTAGGATTATTCTTGTAGAGGAGGAGGAAGAACGTTCACCCAGAAAACCCAAACCATTCTTGCGAACATATCTGTATACATTTCAGTAGCATAATGTTGTCTCTTCTACCACACTGTGCAGCCAATAATGGTGTATATGCTACTTGCCCAAGATGAAACATTTTGGTAGCTTCTGAGCTTTTTGTACTCCGTTACATTTGATAGTGTTTGAATCTTATGGGAAATACAGCTTCCAAATGGAGAACTACCTGAAAAGGACCTTTAATAGCTATGAAGATTGGTTTAAAACCAAATGGAAGGAAGGTGTTCGGGATGATGTAAGAATAGAAAATGAGGAATAATGTATAGGGACTGGAAAAACTATTAGAGAAAGCCATAGTGCATTGTGCAACTGAAAATGCTTTCCAAATATGGAAACAAAAATGTGAATGGGTAAGCTGCACTGTGAAATGGGGTTAATAAAGCATGTTAGAATGAGATAACATGAATAAACACCACTTTATGGTTGTGTAAAACAGGACAGGAAAAATGCAAGTTAGGATGAGAGAGAGCCCGTTTGCCATTTGCATTAATCTCTTTTACAGGTTCTTATGTTTCCCTATTAATTTGTTCTACTTAAACTGTTTTTTATTTTAAAAAGTGACTTCACAAGCTGTAATTCACTAATTTGTATCTTTCTCAGTCCCTGACTCTTTTCTTTGCTACCTGTCACTTAACATATTGTATTCTACATAGGGTCTTATCCCACATTCCTCACTGTAGTTTCTGGGTGCCTTCCAGTCGTGCTTTAAATAATGTGACTAACATCTGTCACATGGTGGTTCTCTTGCTTCTCCCCATGGGGAGAGGATATGTGCAGTTTTGTGTTTTGTTCTGGATGTTTTTGTGAATATATACTTGTTGCTATATATTGGTTAAAGAAGGCAAGGTCAAAGATATGCACCTTGCACTTAGGGCAGAAGGAGGTGAGGTCTGTGGTGGCCCTCAGTTCCTCTGGGAGTTAATTCCCCAGTTAATCCCCCAGAATGGGCCCTGAAAAAGCTTTGTCTCCTTCACAAAAGAACTTTACCTTGATTATAGACAGTTCCATTGTGCCAGTGGAGTGAAGTTGTCAGAAACAGTCTTCAGCCTTGGGCTTTAGTTGTTTCTAAACGTATCATCACACAACTCATTCACATGAGGCAGGAAATTATTAGTTCCCCATCTGTAAAATGGGTGATTATATGAAGTACAGAGAGACACTGTGTTGTCCAAGGCCACACAAGAAATCTGTAGTGGAACAGGGAATTGAACACAGATCTACTGAGTCCTGGACTAGCACTTTAACCATTAGACCATCCTTCCTCTCAAGCAGATGTTTCCACTCCAGATTTGGCATATGGGTATATTCATGAATAGTGTCTTCACTAATACATGAAGAAAGGTATCTTTACAAAATTAAAATATGATCTTTATGAGATTAAAAGTACTTTTTTGCTAAAATCGATTTCTGTAAGGAATGTAGGGTGTGCAGAATATGCTTCAGTCAAGAACAAACATGCCATTGAATTATGTATTAGATGCAAGATAAACTTATTTACTAGTCATAAACTATACAATAGTCCATGATTTTTTATAGCATGAGGAAAAATAATTTCAATAATTATATTCCCCACCACCCCCATTGATCTGGCTTCTCCGCAAGGTCTTTTTTTTTTTTTTTTTTTAAACTCAAGTAGATGAGAAACAGAAGGGATAGAGATGAAGAACCTCTGTATCAGTGACAACACAGTAGAGTAAAAGTGGGGGTTAAAAGGGAGGTTACATTTAATCTGGTCAAGTCTTTGAAGAAGTCAGCCATATTCTGAATGGAGAAGGAAGAGAGAGCTGCAGCTGGTGGAGAGGTAGAAGTCAATGACAGTGGAGCAGATGACAGAACTGGTAGAGGACAAAATACATTTGCATTAAAGGAAGTTTGTGTAGTTATGGAACTCAGTCCAGAGACACTGAGCTACCCTGGAACTGGAGTGGAGGAAATGGATATTGAAGGTGAGCAACTTTTGGGACTGGTGAGATAGACTTGCCATAGGATGGCAGGGTGAAGGCCACAGAGAATGGGGAATGGAGGTAGTCAGTGAACTGAGTCAAAAGAAGAAAGGGAACTGAGACCTCCATGACACCCAGATAGGTAGCTGATGATTGACGGGCATTTGTAAAGCACTTGAATGATGTTGTATAAATATATGCTCTAAATATTATTGTGTTAAAAGGCAACATGGACTTAAAAATTTCAGTCAACTGACTTGCTGTCACATCTATAATTACTACAGTTGAAAGAGTTTAGAGAAAATTGTTTGTTCATTTTGTTCACTTTATGCATTTGATAGTGCTTTGTGTATAGTTTGTTTCTCCTGTTGGTGTCAACAAGAGGGAAGAGGAAAACATCTTTTTTAAAAACCACAAGAGTATGCAGGGGGCTCAGAGGAAGGTATAAGACTTGAAACTACTTCTAAACCCTTTTTAAAATTGATTATATTTCAATTTGATTATGTCCCTTTATGTTAAAAGGATAAGATTTTCTTTATCAGGAATTTCAGCAAAAAATCAAAGCAAATATACTCTGTATTTTTTCCTAAATTGATGTACGGCTAAGTTTAACAATTAAGATTTTGAATCTTCATTGTATATCTCTAGGATACATTCTTTTGTTGTCTGATTCTATCTTCTGTTTAAGCATTCTTAGCCCTCCTTGGAGCTCTGTTTTTTCAAGCACACTCCCAAACTTTTACTCTTCCTACCCCCGCCCCCAAAGTCACAATACAGGGTGCCCAAAATAAACCATCTAGTGCCAATAATAGCAGTTATATGTCTCTTTAATCACAACTACTTTCCTTTCTACTTCTCAGCCTAGAAACCTTTCTGCCAATGGAGCTGATTTTAATGACATATGATTTGAGGAAGTTCACAAAGCTCAGGAACATCAACACAAATTACTGAGGAGAAAAATATCAAAATACCCGTTCTCCGTTAAATGTTTCCTGAAGGAACTCTGTATTAAAGCATAGTGTTGGGATGAAATAATGCTCTTACTACCTCCTGAGTTTAATTTACAAATCTAAACTTTCATTTGTATGTTTTTAATGTATTTTCTACTGGTCTGCACAGCATGAAAGTTTCATGTTTCCAGTTAATTGGTTATACTTTTCCTATAGTGCTATTTAAAAAAAAATAGTAAGAGAAGAGAGACATTTTTATATCCCTTGCAGACAGTACTAGTAATCAGGATGTGACATCAGTGACACTGCAAAGTGTTGTTAAACATCCTGGTTTGAGCCTTATAAATTGACTGATGATGGATAGATGAAAAGGGTGTACTTCTACCATTTGACTTCGGTGAGAACCCCTTTGTTCTTCCTGTTTATGTAAATAGATTCTTTGTAAACAAATACTTTAACACCCATTGCAACGGGCAGTCCTGGAAGCAGTTCTAGTGAGCGCTAAGGTTTGGCTGTGAACTGATACAGATCTAGTGAATATTTCATTAGAGAGAGCTATCGTTTCACATTGTAATTGCAAGCAGCATTTGAAAAGATTTACAAAAAGACAAAACAACCATTCTGCCTCCAATCCAAATGTTATTGCTTTCTGAAAATACAATGATTTAAGAAATCTCCAGGCTGGAAGTGACTTAAGTATCACAAGTTACCTGAATAGCTTTATTGTGGGTAATGTGGGTTTTACAATACGGTGCAAAAGACTGGTTTGATTCCTAGCTTTGGCTTATTAGACCAAGCTGATGGTGCTACTGTAACGCTAGTATAGTACCTTTCAACTGAGGATGTCAGAAGACAGACCAAAATGATACCAAAATGTTGCTATCCCTATTTTACAGCGAGATAATGTCTAGAACACAAACAAGTCTAATTTTTTCAAATGTTTGAGTCTAACTTTGGGCACCTACATCAGTCATTTAATTTTTTGTCAGGATTGTTGAGCACTTTCAGCTTGTGGTGAAGCCATCTAGAGCTGCAAACACTCAGCACCCCCTGAAAAATTGGAATCTCATCATTAGCAGATTAAAGCCAGGCAGCGAAGTTGTTTTCTCAAGGTCACAATATGGGGAAAAGTTCAGAACAGAACACAGGAGTCTTGACTGTCTCTTGGTCTGACCACTCTACCACATTTCATCTTTAGGCTGATTTAAGAGCATTTTGACCATAAGGTAGACTAGAAAGCTATAATGTGGGGCCTTAGGGGAAGTACAGCAATATGTATACCTGGAGATCAATACAGGAATATGCTCAGAGCTTCAGTGGAAGACTCCTTTCAGAGAGGGGATCCTTGTAGCATTTCTAGGTAAAATGTTGTGTAATTTGAAGAGCTGTTTTTAGGAGCTGCACCACTATCAAATATCCAGGATCAGATTAAGGCATAGGCTCTCTCTGGCTCCTAGAGTCATATGCTTACACCAGACTCTAAGCTTTTGAGAGCAGAAAGTGGGGGTGGGGGGAGTTTCTTGCTATCATGGCTGTGAAGAATAGTTTGAAAACAAGGCTCAGGTGTGCAGGGGCTGTGGAGCATTTAAAGTAGCAACTCTTGCCCCCTCCCCCCCACGCAACCTCACCTGGCCTCCTTCTCCTCTCTCACATATGCTGTCCCTGCACCAGCAGCTTAACTCCCTGGGCCCATGAGCCCCTATCCACATGCCCTCCAAATCTGAGTGAGTGATAGTGTGACCTGGCTTGCTGCTTACAGCAGCACTCGAGTTTGGCCTGGTCAAAACGTGATCGGGCCATCGTCCAGCTGGTTCCTCTTTCCCCCAGCTCTATGGCCCATGCAGATGTAACTGGTGCAAAGAGGCTGAAACGAACTCTGGGAGGTGTGAACTGCCCCATCCATCCTGATGAGTTGTTAATTCCAAGTCCTGCTGCTGTGGGGGATCCCAGCAACACCATTGCATCTCTGATGACTCGGTGTGCAGCAGGAAGAGAATGCAGCAGGCTCACCCTTGCCACACATCCCCAAGCAGATGTCCCAGCCATAGTGCAAATATGGAGGGGTCCTCTTGTTGCCACCTGCACTACTCCTGATGAGAGAGAGGTCCCTGATGCTGCTCCTAGGTGGGAGAAAGGAACACTATTACACTGCCCCTGTCCCCAGGGAAGGGGAGACTCTCCAGCCATTCCAAGGTGGGGGATGACTTATGGTACGGGGGTTGGGAGATCTAACACAGGTGGAGCCACAGAGGGCTCCATCTCATGGTGTGCCGAGGGCCCTGTAAAAGAAAAACTCTACAAAGACGGAGAATCTTCTCCCAATACCCGTGTCTCCAGATGAGGGAACAACTCCTGATCATGAAAATATTCCTCTACGTACGTAAGTACATGTGCGTGTGTCCCCTCCACCTTGCCCCCCAGAAAGAAACTTCCATTGGGCTGCCCCTGTCAACTGCCCTTATGTACAAAAGAGAGTCGTCTTTTCTCTTCTAGACAGATGGATGTTTTGTTTTATAAGAGAGGTTACTAGAAGTACTGCATATAAAGAGGCTGACAACAGTGTAATATGTGTCTCTTTTACCCTCTTCTGTCCGCCAAAATAAAATAAATCCTACAATCAACTGGAAAGAATCCTCATGGTTTCCGTCCCCCGTTGTCCCCCCCCCCTTCCCCCCCAAAAAAAAATCTTCACCAGGGAAGCCCCCAGAACTGCAGGGAGAAAATGGTGTGGCGTTTGGACATGTTATATCATGATGCCATCTATCCTGAACACCATTCACTGTAGTATCTAGGTGCAAATACGTCATTTCATTTGAGATAGCTGGCTAGCTCTGCTAATTCCAGGCAGTGGTGATTCTGCAGTTTCTCCTTCCTCCTCCTACAACACCGGTTTTCAAGTAAGCAGCATAACAGTGCTTCTGACTCACTTCTGCTTTACACTAACAAGAGAAGCTTCTTCTAGTACCACTGATTAAATGTGGCAGCTAGGCAGCCAGCCCTGCATTAATAGCAAGACTATGTAATACTTCTGAGGCTGAATATGACTTAAACTTCTCTGGATGTGGCTAGACCAGGATAAAGTATTCTGAGAGCTACATCTGGTCTGTAGTACGTGGTTTGATGCCCCCGTGTTACAACAGCGGTGAAGTATGCTTAGCTAGTTTTTCTCCAGATGAACAGCATTTTCCTCTGGAGTCTGGAAAACTGCATCCATTGGTATGCTTTTACAACAGATTTCCTGAACAAATGCCTTATGAAACTATACATGCAGGAGCAGATGTCTGAATGCTTCCTCTGAATAAATGTAACACTCTAATTGAAGACCATCCTTCCTTTTATACATGGGATTCATTTGAGCTACACATTTTTCATTGATGATTAGAATTAAACTTGATAGTTTCTCTTACACAACACTGAGAATGTAAATTTTCTTCTGTAAATAAGAATAAAGTTGAATACACTAAAAAAGCTCGAGACTATATGGAAAAGTAGAGTAATTTTACTTTTTGTCTAAGAGAGAAATGTGTGAAATAAGTTGTTGGGTAGATATGGCCTGCATTCTCCAGCTTCCTTGCAAAATTGTGACTTAGACTCCATGTCAGCCATTCAATCCTCACCAAAAACAACCCTCACCAACCTATTCTATATTATTAAATAAGGAATTAAATAGGAAATGCCAGTGCCATTGGAGGCACAGACAATAAAGCCTGGATTAGTGCCCTCCCCACACCACCCAAAAAAACCCTACAAATGTAGCTGCTGGGTAGCTGAAGATTATAAATACAACAAATGCTAAGATTTTAAGCGTGAATAAGCCATTCAACAGTCAGGATATTGAACAGAATAAAGCCGGTGAGGCCAAGAGCGTGCTGTTGGGGTTTTGTTTTTTGTTTTTTTTTTTGTTCTAAGGATTGCCTTATTTCTTTAGTTATAATCCCTCTCCTCTGCTACCTGTGCAACAGCCACTAGTTGGCAATAATATTGCAGGCTAAAGAGACATCCTGCTTCCCTGCCCCCACCCCCCCGATCCATGATACAAGGTTCTTCCAATACCCTCTCAAGCAGGTCAGACGTAAAGAAGCTGCGAGCAAGACTGTCTCTTTATTGCACGTTTATATAGCATATAGCACAATGTAGTCTTTGAACCTCTAAGTGCTACTGCAATGTAAACTATAGTGTCATAAGGGCAATTTTTCTGTTCACTCAGGCGGTTGCTGGCTTTTTTTGCATGTGCAAATTGAACACAAATGGGTTCTGCTTGTACATCTACTATTTGTGTATAAAAGTGATAGCACACAAATAATGGAGTGATGGGGGTGGCAATGGCTACAAAGAGACCAATGGACAGGGTAACTTCCTCCCCACCTGTGACTAACAATCTGACTAGTAACAGCTGAGATGAAAGGCTGCAGCGTGGTCAGAAGAAAGTGGCTTCCAGAGAGGCTGGGGATTACCCTAAGGAAGCTCCTGAGCCTCATCTTACAAGGAGCCACCTAAGGCACAGACCCAGCAACTTTATAGGGAGTGGGGCGAGATAGCTGGGAACAACCAAGGGGCGTTCTTTCCCTTTACTCCACAAAGTGGGAGAACGGACTGAACTCTCCCACCCCTGGTTGTCAGATCCTTAGGTTACAACAGAGAGTTAGAGTAGCCAGCATAGACTGGAAAACCAGGAGAATGAGGTCAGAAAGGCCAATGTATCCTCAATAGCCTCTTAAGTAGAGAGGAGGGGGGACCACACCACCTCACACATGCATATTCAAGTTATTTGTGTTAACAAAGATGCATGTATAGAAATGGAGAGCAAGTTGAGACTCCTTTGAAAATGTTACCCATATGACTTAAGTAAAAAGAGACTCATTCGCAATTCAGACCATTAAGTTCATAATGTCCTAGTCAGCAGTGTTGAGAATGTCATGGTGCTACTAAACACCCTATCTCTAGTTTTAACTTCAGTTCTGTAAGGTATTTATTTGATACCATAGATTTTATTTTATTACTGATTTATTTTATTTTATTATTACTTTATTTTTAAATTACTGATTCTTGTATGTTTCCCTGTATAGTTTTAGTAATTTTAGGGGGCTGTGTTTAGATTATTTGCTTGCTATGGGGAAGAAATATACAGAGTGAAAAATGACTGTTTATAAATCAGAAGTCTGTACTTCTTGTCAGCTAGTGTGGGCCATATCCCTGCTCAGAGATATTGGTATAAATCCAGAGTAATTCCAGTGGTGTTATTCTAGAATTACAAAAGGGTAAGTGGAAAATAAAATTTGCCCCTGAAAGTTTCAGCGACCATGAAACCTGGCTGATACTGAACATCACAATCAGACGTTTGATTGTTCATTTACACAATGTATGTTGACCTATAAGAAATGATAGTCTGGTAGTATGGGGTATGGAAAAATCTCTGTAGTTAACCCTATTTGTAAAGAAAAACAAAAAACAAAACAAACTTTCCTAGTAGGAAGTCACATTTCCTAGCCTTATGTTCATATATATAATGAAAGACTCTCATGCCCTACATAATTGATGCAGACAAACTAGCTGAGTTAAGAATGCTGAGAGATCCTCAAATTTGAATTTTAATCTGACTAAAGAATTTTTCTGAATTTTAAGATTTTAAAATGAATCTCTCACCAACTATTTGTGTTTCTCCTTGTTTATTCTTCACATCTTGGGGTGGGATGGAGTCTATATGGATTTGTGTGTTTTTTTTGTTTTTTGTTTTAAATCCAAACCTGTGAACCTAGTAAGACTGGCCCAAGATATGGAGTTTGGATCTGGATTAAAACTTCTCCTAAATTGGGCAAACAGGAAGGGGGTGGCGGGAGATTCTTGCCTTGAGTTGAGTTGAGTCCTTGCCTTAGCATTGACTATTCAAAATGCTGTTTACCTAGACCTAAGATTCACCTGTGAAACTCTAATGACATTATTAATAAGAATAAGTTGAATAAGAAAAATAGCTTGTATATACAACGCTTGCAATTTCAATAACTGCATCTCCTCTTCTTCTCCTTCTTCTTCAACTTTGATATTTGCAGTGCTCTTCATGTCTGACACTTCAAATGCCCCTGAATGGAATTTATGGAAGAAGAAAGCATCAGAGGACGCTCATCCGAAAGTAACTACGCCCAAGGCAAGGAAGAGTCCTTGAGGAGTCCAGCAGTAGAGCAGGTCAGGTTTCCTTTGGGTTTAAGGCTCACTGGAGGGTTGGGGTTAGGCTAGGAATTTGTGGTTAAAGTAGTTGGGTCTTGCTAGGACAGGCTGAAGAATAAGAGCAGACTTTTCATAATAATTTCGGGATTAAGCCACCACTTACCTCCATGCCATCTGCTGTTTCCTCCCTTCACAAGCCCCTAATGAGGCTTGAATGTTTGCCTTAATTGTAATCTAGTGGCATTTCTCACAATGTAACCCTTTCATACTCAACAATTTGTGACGCAGTCACCTTCTTCCAGCTGTGGATTGGACTGGGCCCATTACAGTCCATTGATGCTGGTCTGTAATTGGTTAGAGGGGTTTGTGTTGAGCAACTAGCCCAGAGAGCAAGTTAACAAGATCCAAAACTCACCCCCCGCGGGTGTATGTAGAGGACTATCACTAGCCCACCCTAAAACAAGTTTATAATAGAAATTGGAGGAATGCTATTGAAAGTTGCCAGCTATGCCAAAGCGGAATGGACCTAGGTAAGGAAGAGTGTAGTTTCTTCGCTTTTATGAAACGCTGAATTTGTTTTCTAGTCTCTTTAGTTATCCAGACAAAATCAGGGAAATAAGAATATTTTCCAATACCCAGTCACTTTTCAGTTTTTAAAAGACATCATGTGTCATTTTGATCTTGTTGTAAATTAATGTTAGGAGGCTGAATTACCAAAAGTAATACTTAAATTGATCATGACTCATGATGCAATTTTAATCTATAGTAGCAGGTTCATCTTGCTCTGCAACATTTATTTCAGATTTCCTGGTGCTCAGGGTGTATATTACTACTAGACCTGTCTCAGTGAGATTATAAACTCCTAGTAGTAACCTTTCAAGACTGGAAATTTGGCAGATTTTGGTGACTTGCACTGCTTCAGAGCTTTGTTGCTCTTAGGATATGGAGCCACATGTCAACATTAGACATGACTGAGACAGAAAGAGTATTTTGGTTTAAGCTCATTTACAAAAGCAAGCTAAGTGCAAAAATATTACTATGGTGAGAGAAGTGATATCCCATCAACAGTTAATGTTCAGGACTAGAGCAGTTATGATGGATTTAAAAAAAAAAAAGAGAGAGGTTTTTCAATCATGCTTACAAATAACTCACCACGGCACTCGCTTTTGATCATACTACTATCAAAAAAACAAACAGCAAAATGTGAATAGAAATAAAAAACATCAAGAATCACTGGGGAAGAATACTGTGAGGAGTTATATGGGATAATCTGAGGTATGTTCCAGAATGCACCTAGAATATTAAGGTTGTCTGCAAGTACCGATTACACAGCCATAAAAAAATACTTGTGGACAGAGACTAAAAGGAACATAAAGGGAGGAATAAAAGTTCAACCTAGAAAGGTCCATGATTCCAAAGGGGGTAATGATCTTATTGGAGGGAGGATGACCACAGGACTGAAAATTAAGTCTGGGATATGTGTTCAGATCTTGGGCAAGTCACTTAAACATTTCATATCTCATTCTCTCCATCTATAAAATGGAGATGATAATGCTGTCTTGTCTCTCCAGGGAGTAGAGGGAGGGAGAAGGAGTTGTTGGGAGGCTTAATGCATTTTAATGTTTGAAAGCTGATGAGATACTTTGACAATAGTGGCTCTAGAGCTACAGAATAATACCCATAGATATAGCAGAGCATATGCTGCTGTGATTCAGTTCATAAAAGGACTGGAAAGCTTGCTTGTCTTTGAAAAAATCTGCCAAAGCATCTGGGGAAGATTGGTGTAAATCAAACTATATGATGATAATTCCTAAGAAAGAGTTTAAGGAGATGAGAAGGCTGGACAGATGTAATGTATGTCACACAAGGGAATGGAATTGCTGCTAACAGCTCTTCTGGATCCCAACAAGAGCAAGATGGAAACAAGAGTGGGTGTTAAACAGGCAGCATTTAAGTGGATTTGAGAGATTTGGGATCACTTTCCATGCAAGTAATTTGGTAGAAAAAGGCAAAAGTAATTAAATTATCTGCCTTTACATGAGTTTCCTGAATTATGAAACTGCTTTTGACTAAGTCTGCATGCATGAGTATATACTGCAATGTCTGACATGCCCTTTATAATCTTTTATAATAAGATTTGTGAGTCTGTCTCTGTGGTCTCAAGCAACGTCTCTTGTGTAATACCTTTTCCTAATACCAGGATGACAATTTCAAGAATACTATACATATCTGAATCCTGTTTTGTATCTTGCCGTTGTATACAAAACATATTTTTCCATCATGTATTCCCAACGTATTCTCCATTATTGGTATACATCATGTTGAATGATCAAGGCAGACGTTAGGCAAACGTTTAATTGTTGCTGTAGCTTATAGACCCATATCAGTTCACCCTCCAGTTTTAAGCAATTGTATGAGTAGAAACAGATCAAGCCAGGAGACTGATAGTGACATTTCTTTCCTGCAAGAAAACCCTTAAGCCTTGCACCATCCCTGCTGGTAATGTAGGATACCATGCAAGGAAGCCATGTTATGCCATGAATGCAGCTTGCCTTTCATTACTTAGACTAAATACCTACATCTCTGCATCACACATTAACATCCACTGCTAGAGCTTGTCTGACACTTCCTTAAACTGCAATTTAGTTGCTTTGTGTTTTTAAGGTTCTGTGCCCCAATATATGTCCCATAATCCGTGTCACTGATGTTAAGAATGAAGTATTTAATTTTTTCCAATGTCCCAAACGTGATCAGAAAAAGAGGACTTTGTACAGCGTAAATGGAGCTACTGCTGACTCTAACAGGGAAGAAAATCAATTCTTCACTCGGAAGCATTACCTTGCTGGTGCAACTATTTAACGTCTCCTTTTAGAGTAGCTTTGCAAGTGCAAGGTCTGAACACAGATCTGATTGTTGCTGCAGTTCCCACTTATTACCTGGACCTGGCTTATGGGTAAATGGATATTTTAGAAGAATGCTGAAATATTGCAGTATGTATAAATAATTTCATCCAAAAAACTATGTTAAAAGAACACGGAGGTTGCAGAATTGAGCACTTAGAAGTTAGGAAATGCCAGAATTAAGGTTTCCCATGCCACCTTAATTTGACCCCTTTTACCATAATGCATACACAGACTTTAATTACACAATAACATACTATTGTTTTTCAAAAGGTCCTTGTCTTGTTCAGTATTCAGGATGGATGGACAATGCTCTAGGAATAAATCAGAGTTGTTGAGTAGTGAATGAGACAGCTGTCTGCAAGACTCCTGCATCATTTGTCACAGAAGTTGGAAGGTGTACGGTGAATGCATGAGGGGACTGCAGGAAGAGAAAGGATTAAGGCAGGTTAAGACAGTTGAATGTCACCATGGAGAAGTGGATTCTATCCTTGCCTCTGCCACAGAGTTTCTGTGTGATGCTGGGCAAATCACTTAAACTAAATTTTCATTGTTAGTCAGTGATTATGTGTTCCTCATGCAGGGCCCAAGCATAATTTTTTTGGGTCCAGTACAAACTTGTAACACGGGCCCCCTCCCACACACATACCACAATCCCTCATCCTATACAGACAATCCCATGAGCCATGAAAAATTTTTTCCTCATGGTAATGGGGGTTGCAGCCTGGGCTGGGCCCCCCAGGACCTTCCGGCCCCGGTAAAGTGTACCCTTTTCCCTCCCATGTGGGGGCCCTGTCTTCATGTGTTCTGGTTGCCCAACTTGAGACATCTGGGCCAGAGTAGCAGAACTGCTGAGTGCTCATAACTAACTTAAGTTGATTAGAACCAGGCTTTGAACATACAAAAGTGCAATAAAAACACTAAGTACTCTGAAAAATCAGGCTCTAAGTTTCTTAAATTGGGCACCCGAAATTAGTGGACACTTGACAGTTTTGGTCTTAATACCTTAATGTATTAATTTAGTACCTCAGTGCCTCAGTTCTCCATCTGTAAAAATAGGAATAATACCACCTATTTTCACAGGGATATTGTGAAGATAAATTCATTAATGTTTGTGAATCACTGAGATTCAATGGTGCACCCTAGAAATGCCTAGGAGAAAATGACTAATTTTGTATTCAGTCCAGGGTTTGAATGGTGTGCATTTAAATGAGGCCTGAGGCTACACATTGAAAGTGAAGGATAAAAAAATATTGAATACATACCCATAACACTGAATAAGGCCAGGGTCCTATGGAAAAGTAGTATGTGATCATGAAACTAAAGACTGTATCATAACACAAGGGGGTTGAATGAAGGTTGCAAGGTTAAGCGTAATTCTGACATTTATTAACTTTTGAGTGTTTGACTTTAAAATCTTAATTTTTTTAAATGTAATTTTTAATGTAGTTTGCTAAATTAAAAAAAAAAAAAAGACACCCTTCCCCATCCTCAGAAATGCCATTGTGTAGAACAGTCGCTCTCAACCTTTCCAGGCCACTGTACCCCTTTCAGGAATCTGATTTGTCTTGTGTACCCTGAGTTTCACCTCCTTTAAAAACTATTTGCTTACAAAACCAGACATAAAAATACAAAATGTCACAGCACACTATTATTTAAAAATTGCTGACTTTCTCAATTTTACCATATCATTATAAAATAAATCAACTGGAATAATAATAATATATTTACATTTCAGTGAATAGTATATAGAGCAGTATAATCAAGTCGTCATTTGTATGAAATTTTAGTTTGTACTGATTCACTAGTGCTTTTTATGTAGCATGTAGTACAGGGGTTCTCCCTTTGAAAATATTTCAGGCTGTGATGACTCCCCCCCAAAAAAAGTGACGACCGCCCCCCCCATGCCATGCCACCCACCACCCCATGCTATGCCACCCTTATTTCTGCACTGCTGCTGGGGGCGACACTGCCTTCAGAGCACACAGTCAGCAGCCGCTGCTCTCCAGCCACCCAGGTCTGCAGTGTTCTGGCTGTCAACCGTGCACGGGGCTGACAGCCACATGCGTGGGGGCTGACAGCTCGCGACACCCCCATAATAACCTCACGACCCCTTGAGGGGTCCTGACCCCCAGTTTGACAACCCCTGCTGTAGTAAAACTAGGCAAATGTCTGGATGAGTTGATGTACCCCCTGCAAGACCTCTGTGTATCTCAGCGGTACGTGTACCCCTGGTTGAGAACCATTGGTGTAGAACCATGTTGATTCCCAGCTTGGATCATCAACAGTGTTTGGACTCTTTCCCATTGATGAAAGTGAAAATTTTAAATCACCTCCAGATTAGCAACTGAATGCCTTATAGTTTGAAAAGCAGAGATTGGTTTTCTCATCCTGGGATAACAGTTCTTTGAGAAGTAGTCTCTTCTTTAGTTCTTGATTCTGCCCTCTGATTCTCCCAGAGGGTCTAAAAAACTTGGAATAATTAATATACTTTGAGATGCTATCAGCAGTCTCTGTGATTAACTGCTGATTGACCATCTTCCAGTAGAGTATATATCACTAGGTCTTAATGTCCTCCATACTTGTGATGGTGACTATAGATCACAAGTAGGGATATTTTGCCATTTATTTAGTTATTTATTACTTGTTAAGCATTGACGATGTGCATAGCACTAAGACACAGAAGCAAACACATAAGTTGTTTGTATGCAACTCTAGCTGGGACCCTACTCCATGATTCTGTGGCTGCAGAATCTATCACAGAAAATGCATCTTGCTGTGCTCCAGCAAGAATTGTGCTCCAGAACCTAGGCTTTCATCTTTAAAATTCTGTTTCTAGCCCTTTTGGTAGATAACCTTGAAATTATGGGCATAAACCAAAGTAATGTAGTTTGCCGAAGTCTGCTAAGAATCTGAAACAATGATTCTGAAAGGTGTAAACTGTCCCATTCAGCTCAGTGGGTATTAACTCTGAAACCTAAAGATAACATTAACATGTCAACACTGTTAACTATTTCACTACTGAGCATTTTAACAGAAACATCCTAGCTAATGTATTTTTTCCCACAATCCCAAACTGCCAATCTAGGTGTCAAAAGCCCCCAGCTATTCTTCCCTCTCCCTCTCCAAAACTTTTGTGAGGCAGTTATTCATTGTCCATGCAAAAATCAGTGGAATGCTGAAAAGGGAAAAAAAAAATGTGGGGATTGCGTAAAATTGAATTTAATATCTGACAAAATAGCCCAGGAGTTACTGCAGTGAATGTATTATACGTTTTCATATTACATTTCTTAAAAACCTCATTTAAAAAAAATGGAAGTTGCTGCAGCATTTCCAGTTAGCAGCAGCAGAGAGCTGCAGAACCCTGGTACCATGCCACAGAATTTAGGTACAGCTTCCTACAGCGTGCCCTGGGGCTCAACCGTAATCTACTTGGCTTAGTGTGGGGTGAGGCACGTCTTGCTCAAGTGTCTGGCCCCAATGGGGATGGCAGCCTGGTTTTTTACTTACTGCTAAAGTTGTTACTAGGTTGGCTCCAGTGGTAAGTGTAATAGTATCACTGGAGTCAGTGGATGCTGACCCCTGCCATGTTATAGGGGTACATATAACTTTTTGTAACCCTAACTCACGTCCTGTGACTGAGGCCAAGAAATAAAGATTAGTCTCTCACCAGCTTTCTTGTGTGGCAGACCCTTATTAGGTGACTGTATCTTTGATGTGGTGAAGGTCCCAAATTTTATTACTCAATCTGACTCAGGCCAGTCTGAAGCAACCTGATGTGGTGAAACATGCATATGGGCTTGTGAAGATATTTAGCCACCAGAGGGCTGTGTGGCCACAATTTTTTGGTAGGTTCTTGGCCCTTTACTGGTTCAAAGGGGCAAGTAGGTGAATGAGTTTGTACGTGTACTGAGACTCTGAAATGAGTAACCAATTTTCCTTATTTCGTATTGCTAGAAAACACATCAGACTGTGGCTTAATTCTATTGCCAAATTCTTAAGATCACTCTAAATTACTCAAAACCAGCATCTTCATCACCATCTTCTAATGTAAGCTATAGAAAGGCAGTACCATTGGGTAGAGAATACAGCCTGTCTTGCACCATAACAAATCCTGAAGTGTACTCCCTAAATAATGAGGATTCAAACTAATCTGGGTGAAGTGTATCTCAGTTCATATGTTTGTCTGTTATGCCAAGTGAAAGGATTCTGTATACTACCCAAAATGAACCATTTCAGGAAGGAGTGGGTAACCTGGGACATGTATAGGCCTGTGTCTGCAATGAACAGCTGTTTGGTAGTAGCATAGATCTGATTACTCTTCCCACACTGGAAACTGGCACAGCAAGTGGAGGGAGGGTGTGTAGGAGGGGAAGGGAAGCAAAATTTGTTAGAAATTCTGTTTCCTTGATAATGCACAAGGATGTGCCACTATATAGTGAGTTTGGTGTGGTCCCTCCAAAAGACAATAGATTCCTTAGAATCTCAGAACAGCCAAAGGCAGCTGGCTTACCTGTCTCACATGCTTGACCCTGACCCATCACCTTTCCATCCCCAAACCTATTCAAATACCCACTGGACCTTAAAGGTGTCCAATTACTGAAAGAAGAGGAAGATGGCAAATTTGACTTGACAGTAGCTAACAGCTTTTAAATTTTAATTGAACATAGCAGCTTGAAAATGTGGAGAGACACTTCACTGTGGCAGCATTCTTTTTAACATAGAAACGCACCTTTTATAGTCCCAGTGGAAAGAACCCAGCTGCTTTTACTATATATTTTGAAAGAAACAAAATGTTATTTTTTGAAGACAAGTAAGGAGCCTTCATTTTGTTATCTGGAATATGGGGGAAGAGAAGGGTAGATATTCAAGTAGATAGATGTGGCTATTAGTACCTATGGCTAGACAAAGGAACTTTATAGACTTTAGTCATCTTATCCCCTTTCAAATTACTCATGTGGATTTACATTTACATGTGGATTTATCTGCCTACATTTCAGATCCACAAATAAGGTCACTAAGGAGAAAAGTTTAAAATCCTTTGATGCACATTGGGCTAAGAGATGACTTTGGAGGAAAAGAGTATCCATAGGGGACATTGAGCACATAGGAAGAGGCATACAATCTGTGCTGTTTCGTGTCCTGGGTTGGAGGAGCTGAAAGTTTGCTAAACTGTGATAAATCAGTGCAACTTGCTGTGGTGTTCCCACACGTTCAATTATGTCCTGGCTGATGGCGATGATGAGTGTGTGTGGCTCGGAAAGGGTGTGGACGTTGTTGCATGTGCCTTAAAATGTGTGCTCTCAGCTGCAGTTTGTGCCTCTGGCGCTGAAGCCTTGAGCTCGTGTTTTTCTGTGTCTCCAGGGCAGGGTTTGGCTCCGTGTCACACACAGATGTGACTCTTGTCTTCACCCTGCAAACGTCCAACCGTGACGGCTCACCCCATTCCTCTCCCTCCTCCAAAAAAAAAAAAAAAAAAAAAAAAAAGCAAGCCTTTAAAAAATTCTTCAGCTCCCACACCCAGCAGCAGCAGCAGCAGAGCCCCGGGAGCTGCTGGAACAGGGGGTGGGAAGCAGGAAATCAGGACCACAAGCAAAAACTTCAGCGCTGCCTAACTTTTCTCCTCCTTTTTAACGCGCTGCCCGGCACAGTCTCCCGGTTTTCTGCGGGTTGCCTACGACTGTCCCTCTGCCCGCCCTCCACCCCTCTCCCTGCTCTCTCTCTCCAGCGGCGCCTGGACGCCTTGAGCTGATAAGGAAGAGGAGAAGCAGCAGGAAAGCTCGCCGCCGCTGCGAGGAGGAACCGGCCGGAGGGGACAGAGAGCGCGAGAAGGAGCTCGAGCCAGACCCCCCCTCACACTCACTCACGGCGAGGTCTGCGCGCTTTGCTCACAATAAAGTTCGCTGGGGCTGCTCGGCGTTTTTGACAGCTGGGCTCGGGAGGCCTCCGTGGGGATCCCCTGATTTGCACAGGATCCCCCCCCCGCAACTTCCCTCTCTGCCTCCCTGCCCCACGAGCAATGCACAGCGGCTGAGGGTTAAAGGGGAGGAAGGAAGCAACGTTGTCCTCTCAGATCCACTTGCAAGTCCGCTCCCCCCCCCCCGCTTCCAGCCAAACAACCCAACAACAACAAGCCAACCTGTGGAGGCTTCAGATCCAAACCTGGATCCCGGCCCCCCCGCAGCTGTGTGTTGAAAGGACTTGCTCGCTGCCGCCGCCGCCGCTGCAGAAGTTTTGAGGAGCCCGAGAGACTCTCTCTCGTTTGTGTTTGTGTTGGGTTTTAGTTCAAACCACCTGAAGGCTTTGGGAGCGAGCAGGGGGGCGGCGGGGCCGAGAAGAGCAGAGAGCGCCCAGAGGCAGAAGGAAGGGGCCGGTGCAGGCACCGCTGCTGAGAGGAGATCAAGAGACGGGGGCTGCACTTGACAACCAGCATGCAGCGATGGTAAGAAGTTTCCAGCAGCCTTTCGGGTTCATGCTAGCCGTGCCTTTTGCTTTTCGTCGGAATAAAGTGAAACCGAGCAGCACCTCAGCCTGGAACAAGCAGCGGGGGCGGGAGGGGGAGGGGGAGGGAGGACATGTGCTGCCTTGAAATAATGACTTCGGTTCTCCCAAACTTTCAGCCACTTTGGGGGTGGGATGGCCACGGGATTTTGCTGCCTCTTCCCTCCCCTTCCACCAAAGGTGAGGGGAGCATTTTTAAAAAGTGGGGAGCGGGGTGAGATTGAAGTAGATGGACTGGGGTGGAAGGTTTTGTGGCGGGGGGGGGGAACCACCCTCTGCTTGGAAGTGAGAAGTTTGCACACACTGTAAAGGTAACCTTTGAAAGTGGGGGAAGATGTGTGTGTGTGTGTGTGAGGGAAAGGGGGGGGGGAAACAACGCCTGAGGCGGGGAGACAAGTGTAAAGCCACCTTCCATCAGTAACTCTTTCTTCTCCTTTGCTTGTGCATGTGCTTGCAGTTTACACCTTTCCAGTCAGCAGTTGTTAACAGGGACTTGTGGAAATATTGATGTGCTCACTGTGAGAAGGCAAAACCGCGCTCTGAGCACGTTTGCTGCCTCTCTCTTGAGCAAAATGAAACGAGGACAGTTATTTTAGACAAGGATTTTGCAAAGAAGGCGTTTTGTGTCTGTGTGTGTTTTAATTCAAAACATTTAAATTACAAACAAAACTCAAGATGACTCAGGATCTCAACATGCTGAAGTCCTGGGCTGTGTGATGTGAAGATACGTTTAAAGCTGGAAGGAACAAGCACATTTTGAGAAGCATGACTGCATACAAGAATGTGCAGTTTGATAGTGCTAGTTTCTTGGGTTAAAAACTCCAGTTAGTTCAGCTAGTGAGGACCATAGTCAATAAAGTGGTGTTGCTTGACCACTCCCAAGCTTCTAGTCAGCTTCCACTGTAAATTGCTATTGTTACCCTCACTTGGGGATTGAATGCACTGTGTAGATGGGTTATTATATATAAAAGGGAGGGAGGGAGAAGAATGAGGCAGAGGGTTAGTATTTTTTCCATTCCTTCCTTAATGTGACATGTCTTGTTTCAGTGATCAGAGCTACAATTTTTGGAGCATAGGAGATGCCACTGTCAAATGCAGGCAGCAGCAGCAACAACAATACCCCACAGAATACCAGGGTGGGGAGGGAAAAAAAAGCAGCATGTGCCCAGGACTGTGGTTACAGCAACACTGACAGGAATTAAAGTGGTTTTGAAGCAGCAAGCTATTTATGATGATTCTCATTTACCCTAGAGTCAAGCTGTTGTAAAATTGATGCACAAAAGACAAGTAATAATCTGGTGTACCCAGGATTAAAGTGGCAGAGTATTCCCCCCCCCCACCCCCAAACCAACAGTTAAAATGTCTTGGAGCTATTTTTAAGTAAGCAGTCAAAGCAAAATATTACATATTTCTCTTCTAAACCTCTATGTTCTTTTTGCATGGCAGCTAATTAAATGTTCTGAGGCAGGAGTGGGCTTTATTTTTCATTATAGCGTCTTCCATTTACCATCAATATTATTGCTCATCTCCATAGTCAGGAATTACTTTTAAAACTGGGTAAGCATTTTTTTTGTCAGTGTAATTATTGAGTTCATTTCAGACAATAGTATTTAATAAGCCTGATCAGCAGAACTACTTAAGAGTACCAAGTCCCTGAAAAAGTATGTGGAACTTTCCTTTCCCTTAAAAATTGTAGGAATCTTCAATCTGATATTTAATGGGGCATAAGTGCTCTGTTACTCTAATGTTCAGCATTAATGAACCGTCTAGTTATACGTATGTTCTGCTTTAAATCCTTAAAGAGCATGAGATTTAAAAATCAATCACTAAATATTTTGCAAGCTATGTATTTAGTGATTTCATGTGATTCACATGCAGGATAATATGAATGTTAACTTTGTGTACTTATTTGTTATGAGAGAAGTTTAGAAACTGCTTTTAAGACTCCAAAATATGAATTGTTCTATATGCACAGTGCTTAAATACATCATACAAGGGTTCTGTTTTAGTATATATAAATATATATATATTTTTAAACGTTACGTTAACATATTTTAGGTGGACAAATTTAGGAGATGTATGTATTCACACTGTGAATTTTTATACTTGAAGTGTATGTGGCAGATGGGGGATATGGGATTATGTAAAACACAGCAAAAAAAGGAACAGAAAAGCAGAGCTGACTATTGCTGTATTAAAATGTAAGTGCTACAGTTTGACTTTTCAAGTGAGTTTTTGAGTTCAGTGCTTTACATAACATTTTGTCCTAATCTTGCTTGCTGTCAGGGATGTTTCATGGTTGTGCAATTTCTGCAGTCAAGAATGCCAATTTGCATTCCAGGAGTGTCATTTGATTACTTTTATCTGCACAGTTCCAAGCCTGGCCCAGACCTCTCATTTCATCTTGCCATGTCACGAGTCAATGCTGTGTCGTCTTTTCAAAAATCTGCCTGATTTAGACAAGAAAGAAAAGTACTTTCATGTTGCAGCCGTAGTCCCCTGCTAACTTGTCAGCAGCAGGATGTGATTCACTTCGACCCAGAAGAATGGTACAGAGATGAGGGTTAGGCGGTTCAATAAGCCCATGGACAGGTAGTGTGTGACATCCCAAGAGAGCTTAAGTTAATGAAGAACAGGTCTGCTTAGTTCCCCACACTCTGACCTCGTGCTGTCCCCACAGTTTTCTCATTTGATCTTTCCCAGCAAATTGATCTTTTCTTGTATTTTCTTGCCTTCCAAGTTAGTCCTTATGGGACTGAAATTAGCAGAGCAACTTAAGTTGGATAATACAGCTGTTCAGAAAAGAAGAAATTGGACACTAGCTCCAAAAGGGGGGAAGGGGAAGAAAGCTATTCTTTTTGTTGTTGTTACTGAGAATTTTTTTTTAATTTTAAAGGACTCCAAAATAGGTAGTTGCTTGGAAGTTTACTCCCCCCCCCCCCCCCCTTTTTAAATCTTTCTGAATGGTGTTTTGCACATTGTCTCATATACGTACGCTTTGGAAAAAAACCAACAACTTAGCAGTATACAGTACAGGTTTGCTTTGGTATTTGTCAGCTGAACTTGCTTATTAGAAATGATTTGCTAGTATATAATGAGGTTTTTACAGTTACCGTGAGACATGCTAAATATAAATTGCACATGCCAACTACATTATTTATAGCCTGCAAAATAAGTGTAATTCCATAGTATCCAATACTGAAATGCAGAAGAGATTAAACAATAAAAGCCATTGCAAATATTACATTAGGTGAAAATATAGTCTACAAGTTACCACCAGCATTAATATTTTTCTGGAATACAAGCACATGCAAACAACATTGTTTTTGAATTAAGGTATACTACGTTTAAAAACTGGGCTCTAAAATAGAGGGTATAGTATTACCTGTCTAAGTATCTTCCTTTTATTTTTTCACTGCACTTTATTTTTGAGAAGTAGGAGGCTCTATATTTTAATACATACATGGCTAACTTGTCACACAGTGTAAGGTTTCAGGCTAGAATTTTGTAAATCAAGTGTAAATTGGAAGTGATTAAGAGATTCTTTAGTTTCCTGCGTAATAATGAGTAATATTTAACCTTCCATGTTTCATAGTAGATACTCTCATTTATCATCCAAGTCTTTGCAAGATGTAGTATTATTGAAAACATTGCTGAATAAAAACAAAAAACA
This sequence comes from Emydura macquarii macquarii, assembly GCF_026122565.2. NCBI lineage: Eukaryota > Metazoa > Chordata > Testudines > Chelidae > Emydura > Emydura macquarii. The sequence continues at coordinate 6,286,948 of NW_027131588.1, read as the reverse complement.
ATTTATTATGTATGGGAAATGCTGCACACTTTCTCTCTGTCTCTCTCTTTCTCTGTATTGCTTTTTAAAATGGAAAGGAAATGTAAAGGATCATTGGTTAGTTAAACTCCTCTCTGCAGAGCTTCAGGGAGTCTCATGATTTTATTAGATATGCCTAAGGTTAAAAAAAATGAAAAAATACTCAGAAAAACCAAATGGCTCTGAAAAGAAATTAATAATCGTCACGGATCTAGTGCTTAGCTTTGGGGGTGGCTTTATTGTGTTCTAGGTGTGATGTATATGCCTATCAATAGGTTTTGCAGTTGACTCATACAGATCTCAGCAATTGGTTTTGATTTTTAGAAAATTAAATTGAGAAAGTCCAACTAAAATGCATTTGAGACCTTGAATTTAAAAAACAAACATACATATTGTTTTATTTTTTTCTTTTTAAGTGAGGGGTCTTTGAAGGAATCCCTTTCACACATTGCATACCAGTCTTCAGAAGTTAAATTACTTTTGTTTCAGAATGTTACATAATGAAAATCCTTTTTATTTTCTGCTATACATGTTTACGTGATTCTGTTTGACTACAGAACTACTAAAGCAAGTCGCAGAGGAGAAAAGTCTTATATGTAAAGATTCCTATATAATGTAGAGGGCACAATTAGGACATAGGAGTCTCTTTAGAAAATGGATAGGCTATGAAGCAATAAAGTAACAGTTACTATTTTATTTAAATAATTGGTACATAACAATTTAATGAAATATTTGTTTGTTTAATCTCACATTTTGTGTCTGTCTCTTTCCACCTAATGTGTGATATGTTTACACTTAAAAATCCCATTTATCATAATTGCTGGGTAATAGTTCTATGCTAGCTTTTATGAGCATTACTTTGAACAAACTTATTTACCATTTAAGTAAATGATATAATCCAGTGAGAGAAACTGCCAGATTTGACTCTTTATCTCTTGCACAGCCCAGTAGCTCTCATTATGTTGCTAGCTAGTAAAAGCTTTTATTTGTTGCTTATTAGAACCCTTAGTACACTCAGGAGCTCAGCTGTAATTTAATTTGGTTGTTCAAAGAGGCTCCCTTGTTTTAGAATGTTTCTATAGTGCAGTTTTACTGCATCTTATAATTATGTATGTTACCCTATGATATATAGGAAGATACGTTTGCAGGTAAATCAAGGCTTTTAAAAAAACCTTTCACTGTTGAGTTTGTTTCTGGACTTTGTGCTACTAGAATAATTTAAACTAATTAATACACCATGAATGCATACAACATTAGAACTGTTTTTTACTTGTCATCTTAGACTGCTTTATTTTTGTTTCTCTTTTTGCTCTTTACAATATTTTTTGTAGCAATAAAATAGTTTACCATTTACTTAAACCTTTTTTAATAGAAAATAATAAAACCTAGAAGGTTTCTAAAATATATAAGGGCACTAATAATTTTTTTAATTATGAAAAATAAAAAATATATAAAACTGATTAATAAATCACAAGCAGAAGAAAGTAAAATGCCATCAACTGCTGAAAAGTTTTGAAGTCACAATGTTTGGAAGCGTAGTCATGTTTTTGCAACATAGTACAGTTTCTTAGGTCAATAGTTGCACTGCAGTACAAAACTACAGAAAGTGGTGCCTTCAGAATTCATTGGCTAGGAGGAAATGTTGCTAATCATGTGCAGTACGGATTATGAACTGCTACAAGCTTTTAATAATGCTGAGCGTATGTGACACCCATCGTGCTGTCAGTTGAAATCATATTGAACTAATGTTGCAACTATATCATATTTGTCAAATGTGTTGTTTTGAAACTTGTGATTTGTGCGCCTTTAGTCCCTGCTTTTTAATGTTCAGTACAAAGATGTAACAACACGCACAAAACATTTTTCCCTTATTGTGACCTTACATTTGCCAAACTGCCCCATGCTGAAATTCCTTTTCAATGTCTTTTTTTCTTCCAAAGCCAGACATGTACCCAGACACACAAGCCTCTGTGTATAGCAAGCTGTTTTAAATATTGTGACTCGACGATGTGCTGTCCTTTCTCTGCTTGAGCCAAGGATCTCTGCTCAGTGTCTGTGGATTACCAAACCCCTTCTTTATTGTACCTCTTGTCAGCTATTCCTATTCATTTAACCTTTCATTAGTGTCTGTGCAGCTTCACTGTCTGGAAAGGCAAGGAAAAACCTAAAGGCCTACTGTCACAGTTATTAGATTTCTCGGTTACATCCCAGCAACCATAAAGGAGTAAGAGTCAACACTATTGTCATGCGTGCTGCTATCCTGGGGTGCAACTCTTCTATGCATGTCAAGGACATGTGCCACATGTTGATAATGCATCCCAGGGATAAATGCACAACATGGGGGATAGACCAAGGCTGGAAGTAATGAGCTTTGTAGGAGTTATTGCAAAGACAAACAGTTTGTGAAGGAATTTTGCTTAAAAGGCCAAAGAGATGGACTTGCATTAAGTGTTGCCAAGGTTTGCCTGTGAGTTACTTGTCAATCATGTTAGTTTCATTTAAGTTTCATTTACAAGGGGGAAAAATTAAATGTTTTCCGCAACAGGGAAATGTATTAACTTTTTTAAACCTGGCAGCAATGGAACGTATTTGAAGTAGTTCTCCAAAACATACTGTACTTCTTATCTTTTTTGGCATGGATCAAAAATTATCAACTCAGCTAATTAAAAATTTTCAAAAGTGCAAATATGACCGGATTAACAGAAAAAAACTGATATTCAGAAACAAAGGATCAAATTAATTCCCTGGTGATAACACCGTTGACTTAATTGGACTTGTCCTGGGGATAAATTTGACTGAGGATTTGACGATGCACCTGAATAATTTTAACCACCACCTGGGCCCCGAAGAGCAATATAAAGGGACAGATTTTGAAGTCCATAGGTCTGACTCTCCACTCATACAAGTCCACTGAAGGCCAATAGAATGTGAGGAAGGGGAGAATCACCACTTTTGCCCACAAGCTTCTAATTTACACCATGAAAAAACAGATGGATTTATTCCTGGCTTCCCTTTGGCTGCTGTTCTACAGCATAGTTTAGTAATAGTTTTATCAAGTCTTATCAAAATAATTTAATACATGGCTTTATGGAAATACGACTTTCCTAAGAATTTAGATTTAAGGTTAAATTACATTTGAATAGAAACCATTAGTTTTGTATATATTGTCAGGACCTAATCCAGATTACTTTTTACACCAGGGTGTATAAATAGTAACTCTAAAGAAATCATCTCTGTAAATCTGCAGAAGAAACACTCTAATCAGGTCATCGATGTTTTAAATATGGTACATTATGAAGATTAACAAATATAAATGGGAAACAAAAGTTTGCACAACTTAAATCTTTTCTGAAGTTGTTTGTATTCAGTTCTTTAAGTAATGTAAATAGCAAATACGAGTGCAAGTGGCTATCATTTTATTAACAGTAGCAGTAGTTGCTTTTTTATTTTTTTTTCTCCCCTCATTCCAATTCTCATGTGAAAGAAGTGAAGCATGGCGGTACCATTTTGCTATAGTTCAGAATTTGGAAGGTGAAGTCACAGGCAACATAAAATCTAGTAGTAAGCTGTAGGAATACCTCAGAAGGAGACCATACTTCAGATGAAATTCAGCAGGCAATGCTAATAAATCTTTTTGTTGTTCGTACACGAAAGCAGATGGCAGTTCTGCCACTGATGTTAAGTACCAAATTCTCCTAATTTTTATTAGGCAGTTATATTTTTGTGAGCAAGAATAGACAACCATTTAAATGGAACTAAAAGTACAGAGTTGAATTGGAATTGTATGTGAATTGTGGTATTGCCTACTTAGTTTTAAGCATCCTATGATGACTGGACGGATATTAGTTTGTTTGAATCTAAAAGTTACTACATGGTTTCCAAATGAAAGATGAAAGGGCCTGTTAGGTATCGAATATATTTTCATGTTGAAATGTAGCATTTGACATTTGGAAGGGTGTGCTAAGCATGATGAACCACTTTTTCCTTACTCCAACTTATCTGGTAATTTTTGTAATAAAAGTTTCTTGAAATTGAGTTATAAGAATTGAGGAGCAAATGAAAGGTAAACTAATTCAGAGGTCCCTATTAGTGTCATGGTTGAATTAAAGGAAATATTTGTTTCCCTGGAAGCTCTCATTTTCTCTGTATTCATGTTAATACATGTCTATATTTATTGCTTTCTAAATAATGACTTTTGTAGTTCTTTTGATAGACTGTTATTGCCTTAAGTACATTGAGTTTGTGTGGCACTTTGCCAGTTTTACTAGACAAAAGTTTCATTATTCATCTCGCTATGAAAGCAACCATGAGATTGCTAATAGTTATCAAAAGGGTTATGTTATATGGATATGTTTTAAAAATTTGTCATTTTTCCAAATATTTATATATGGATATTTTTACAAACACTAATACAGTTGTGTAGTACCTTTACATTGGCTGATGTCCCTTATGGATTTCAAGATGTCCATTGAAAAACTTTTCAGAGTTATGCCTTGGATAAAACTAAAAGAATGTTAAATTTTTCACTGAGAACTTTTCACTATTTTGCTGAAAATAATAATTGTGCTAGTGATGATTGCATGTTTTCATTGATTACTCTTAGCTGTCACAACAGGACATGACCCCCTTTTTCTACATGGTCTGTTTCTAGAGGCTCGATCCCACTAAATTCAGAAAGAGCAGGAGGAAGCCCAATGTGTGATGATACAACAATTTAAATATGCTGAAATGTATTTTTCAGTAAAACCCATGTATTCTAATATGTGCACTGCATTTGGGCCAAATTTGGAGATATATAGGGCAGCATAAATTGGCATGGTATGTTTAAGGGAATCTGAATCTGTGATGATGTGATTTATTTGCTGAGGTGTTTGATGAGAGGGTTGTAACAGGAGAAGCAATTTAACAGGAGAGTATATGGGGTATGAGTTAAAGTAACTCACCTCTTATTTTAAGTTCCTTTCTTGTTTTCTGCTTTTATTGTGTAAATTACACCATCTTAAACTCAGTTACTTTCCTGTACAGCAACTCACCAACTTGTAACTTGTACTGCCTTGCATATTCCCTCTGAATATAGCCTGTGTGTTGGAATGAGTTTTCATAGGCTTTCATTTGTATTTGTGCTGTAAGAAACAAGTTCCTCAAATGCTGACTACAGTGGAAAAGACAGATTATTATGGCTCATACCAGTGTTGCCAGGGGAGAAGGGAGAGAGGGAGAAAAGTAAGGAAGACTTTAATTCACCGTTACCCAGTGGGTTGTGGGTAGTGACAAGAGCAACAACGTCATCACTTTCACCTACTCCTAATTGATCACTCTGTGAAGACCCAAATGCTAGCCTTTCCAATGGCCAGAAGATCCAATGGGAAAAGGTGGAACTAAGGAGAAGGAGGCATGACTGAGACTGGCATTGCAGCATACCATCTCCTGAGAAATGGTCACCACAGAGGATTGGGTGTGCTGGTCTTCCACGTGGTTACCATTGAAGGAGGGCAGGAGTACGGCCTCTCTGTAAATAGAAAGTAGAGACTACAGGAGAGTGGCATTCCAGACTTTCTGTTGTCATGCACTTGAGACTAAGAGGTTGCTTCTCTCATGGAACTGTGGGAATAAGACCTGAAGGAGGTCTGGACACGGGGAAAGTCCAGGCTGTCAGTGCAAGAACTGGGTGGAACTGATGGAAATAAGTGATTGGCTAAGAGACTGTTAAGGTACTGCAGTCTGCAGCATACAAGAAGGGCTATAGGGTCCTTCATATGGCTAGGAGATGAGACGTTCGGACATGTGTCCATGCCCAAAAGTTAGCTTGCAACTAATCCTTAAAGACAGATTAGTTGTTAGGGTTTCTCTGAAGATGATGACAAAGTTGCAGCAAAACAAGGCAAACTTGATTATGTCATCAACTGGGTATATATGTCTTCCTTGTGCTTTGTCCAGTTCAAAAGAGCTATTGTAATTTAAAATGTTCTTTTTAATATATTGATGGTGTTAATTTCTCTGTGGCAAAGATATCAGAGAAGAGAGAGCCTCTTCAAAACTTTCCCAATAATTCTGCTGTGGTGTAGTTACAGCATATATATGGATGTATTTATGCAGGCATTGTGTTGAGCAAGTTCTGGTACTGAACTAAATACAAGGAAGAAATCTGTCCTAAAATATGCATGTGAAAATAATTGCATGACCAATAAGGAGCTTAAACCCAAGGGGATCAGGTGAGCTGTGGCACGAGTTGGCCATTTGGCTTGATTAAAATGGTACTTAACCACATTGTAAAGCCCATTTCTCAGCATTCTCACATTGTACACTGGTTTGGCATTGATGAATATTTAATATGCCTTCTTGTCTTGTCAATGGAGAGTTACTCATATCACATCTTTGAAATCAAGACTGTTATTGTGAACCAGTATTATTCTACATGTATCACAATAATGGCAGTGAGATCTACTCACGGGACACCTGTATAACTCTGGGAGCTGAAGCTGACTATTGGCTCCCCTTGGTTTTGACACATTGGTTCCAGTCTTGTGGTCCTCGCTTGGGCAAAACATTGACTTCTGTGGATATTCTGCCTTGCAAAAGACTGGTTGTGTTTCAAGAGAAAATAACAATTTCATTAGATCTCAGACTCTTCAACTGTATTTTGCTGATGATTTACTGATCCGGTCTCCTTTTAGAAGTGTGTGTGTGTATAGCTTCTGTTAATGGGAGTTATTTTGTGTGAAGTAAGGCGATAGCAGACACAAACACCTTTTGTCATGTTTGCATCCTAAAAGCAGAATGAGTTGCCCTTATTTTTGCCTGCATAAAGGAACCTTTTATCCATCTTTCAAAAGTCTTGAGTTCTGCTGCAGTTATAATGTATATTGAGTTACACTGAGATTATCTTGTCACGGCAACATTGTACAACGGATAGACTTCATTAATTATTCTTAATTTAATGAAGGAATGGGTAAATATTTCTGCACTTGCAGTTAAAAAAAAAAAAAAAAAAAAAAAAAAGAAGAAGAGCTCCAGAACTGTGTGGATTTAAGGTAATTTGTATTCCAACTAAGCTACCTGGCTTGAAGAAAAATGAGTATTTAGAAGACCACACATAAAATAACAAGAAATATTAAGTGTTGAGCAAAATGCAGTGTCAGGATGAGAAAAGTGCATGAATGTAATGAGAGATGACTGAAACTCAGAGGTGAAATCAAGTTATTAGAGAGAAATAACTTTGCCTAGCAATATAAATCTCATAACTCCACACATGTACATTTTAGTAGTTTATCTACATAACATATATTTCTTTAATCTATTTCTAAAGTTAAATTTGATAATTCAATGGAATAGTTGCTTCCTTATTATTCTTTTTGAGGGGTGGGGGCAGGGTTGTGATGTTTTTATATTTGTATTACCATTTTTAGAGGCATTTAGGCACTACTGCACTCACCATTGCAACACCTAACTGATTTAGGAGCCTAAATCTCATTTTCAAAATGGAGTTAGTCTCTGAAGAGCCTAAATCCCATCAACTATCCATGGATTTTGGCTCCCAAGTACCTCAATCCCTTTTGAAAATGAATGAAATTTATGCTCCTAAATCAGTTAGGTGTTGCAATGCTGAGTGTAGCAGCAGCTAAATACCTATAAAATTCTGGGCTGTGTCATGGTGGAGATCCTCAGTGTACTGGGCACAGACCAAAAAAGCAGTCCCTGTCCCAAGGAACTTGCAATGTAAGTATAAGAGGCAGAGTTGAGGGGAGAGGTAGAGCTAAATTAAAAAAAAAAATCTTTATTACAACTTGGTGAACTGTACATTTAAGATATTATAAAGAGTGAAACTGTCATGATGTTTTTGCATTCAGGTCTTGAGTACGCTGGGGAGTTGCTCCATTTACAGCCATAGGTGTAGGCACACCACTGCCAACCCATAGTATAGGCAGGAAGAGTTGCTATATATCATGATTTGCAACTGGTGCAGCTTACATCACTTTCAGAATAGGATATGTGGTACCAGGATAAATCTTGGTTTATAGCAGCCTTCTCTACCTACATTAGTATTTTGCACTGGTACAGATATGCCCATGGTTGCCCACCAATGGCTGAAATCTCCAGAATAGTCAAGGCCTTGAACAGAACCTTTAATTCTAGTGGATCCCGAAAGGACTTAGAAATTTGACTAACTGTGCAAATCATGGATCAAATTCTGACGTCCTTCCGCATCTATGCCCAAACTTCAAAATCCCAGGCAACAGTCTTCACTTCCTGTTCTTAAACTATCAGATTCATTTGTAGTTTATTTGAAGTAAATTAGCAGAATGGATTTACTGCTGCTTCCAACACTGCAATTAATGGCAAAACTCACACTGACTTCAAGGGGAGTAGAATTGGGCCCTATATAAGGCCTTGATCTTGCATCATAAAAGTCAGTGAGAGTCTTGCCAGATCAAGCCCTAATTGCCCAAGTTGCAAAATGGCCAAGACACATGAGCTAACACCTTACTTTGGAGGAAAAGCATCAAAGGATCATTAATGATTGCAAATGTTGAAATATAAAACCAAAGTCTTCATGCAGAAGACTACCTCCGAGATCAGTATAAAGATTCTATTTGTTATCCAAGACAGAGTAGTGCTGAGAATGGGACCTGTAACAAAAGTTCTGGAGGGGACATGCGGCAGTGTGCCCAAGGTCATGAATTGTGGGGACCTCAAGGAGGGGACAATTTCATTCATGAGTGATAGGGTCTGGAGTTAAAAATGAGCATGTTTGTCTGTAAAAATGCAATCTGCGTTTCTCTTTATCTGTAGAGTGTGCTCATGTGCACTGTGAATAAAACTAGTGAGACTGTAAAGGTTAATTTTACCGAGAATAAACCATGAGAATGTCAGTAATGACATACATACATGTGTCATATTATAATTAAATGCTTTCTGAAGTTTAACAATCCACTACGAAACAAGATAAAACCTATAGGATAATATACTGCCCTGGGTTCACATGCTCATCTTTCATGCTAGTATATTGCCTTGTATGTTCTGTCTTGTTCCATGATAGATTATCTTTGAATCTAATTAATTACACATTTTCTGTAGTTTATCCCATTATATTTACCCTTGTGTTACATTACTGTTTATTTAGAACATTTGAAATACACCAGTGAAGGTTGCACACACGATCAAGGCGCTATGTCTATAGTGAATGGTATCTGAAGATAATGCACTCCTTTTTTTAAAGAAAATTTGAAAAGCTCTGGATTCATTTTTTTGAATGGTCATATCCATGTATCTCTGTGAGAGTGTGACTTCCATAGGGACTAGCTGCTGGAGGTGCAAACTGGACAAGACCAAGGCACGTTGGTATTTCGGGGCGTGGGGGAGTAACCAGAAGAGTTGGCAGAGTGAACTTGTTATCCCTGATTGCAGGAGTTTGTGCCCCATTTTCAGTACAAGTTTGTGGTCGAGAGCCATTTAAAAAAAAAATCCTGATGTGTGTTTAGCTAAGAAGTTACAATCCTTTCTGTTTGGATGTGGACCCACCTGCTGTTCCCCATGTCTGTCAGGCTAAGATTAAGTTACTGTAACTTCTCTTACATTGAGCTACAAGTTGAAACCATTCATAAACTGTAGAAACCATTCATAAACTGTAACTAGCACGGAATGTGGTCGACCCACTCACTAAGCGGAGTCATGCAAAATACCTTGCTCTATCACCTGCACTGGCTGCCAATGAGCTTCCAGGGGGAGTTAAAGATACTGATTTTAACATATAAAGCCTTAAATTGTTTGGGTCTTGGCTACCTCAGAATTATCTCTTCTCTCTGCTATATTTCTATGCTAATGATCAGTGGAGGTGTTCATACTGCCTTTGTTTATAAAGGGAGGATCAAGAGTCTATGAGGCAGCTGTCTGTGAGGATCATGAATCTATGAGGCACATGTCATCATGTGCTGTTCATGAGAGGCCTTAACTTTGGAAATTGGATCCCTCTCCTCTCCCCATACACAGTCTGTGAAATATGGGGGTTTACTTACCTTTGAGGTATGTTGCAAAGCCCACATTTTTTCCTAGGTGTCTGGTGCATGATGGTTTGCTGTCATCTTACTTGGTCACTGTGTACCATTTTGAAGTATAGGTTGTTTTCTAAGTATGTGAAAGGTGTAAAATTGTATATAGAAATTCTGTCCCCTTCCCCCTGCAAAGATATTTTCATGGAACACTGTCTGGAAAAGCCCATTGCTTGCTATTTTCTGTTTGGCTTAAGGGTGGCTTTTCAAGGTGGTTATCCTAACAAATCTGTATGCAGTCAGAAATTTTCTTCCGTAAAAGCAGTTCAACCTTCTATACTATTGAACAGAATTGAGGCCTTGAAAGAAACTATTGTAAATAATGGTAATAAAGTACTTTGGTATTGGGAAGTTTGCAGGTGAATGAGACTCTGGTGCTTGAATGAGCTCAAACTACTTGGATGAATTGAAATCTCCTTTTTCCGTAGAATGGAACAGAACATGTTTATGGGTGTTTCCATTGTGGCTAATTTGCTGTCTGGTTATTTTTTCTTTTAAATGAAAACATGTAGAAATTAGATACCTAATCTAACTGCAAGGAGTTCAATGGTGAATTTAGTCTTAAAGGGCCTTTTTAGGGTATGGATTTGGTGTATGTTGATGATATGCCTTTGATACTAAAGTTCTTTTTTTTTCAATGCCAAGATAAGTAGTACTTGTATAATCCTTGAATAATTTATATTTAAAATTCATAGAATTTGGTGTTTCATCCCAGATTTTAAGATCTTATGCCCAGAGTAATTTAAAAAAAAAAAGAAAATCTCCTTTGATTCATTGAAGTGTTGTGTCATAACATATTCTTTAGTGAAGAATGACACCCTTTCACTAAAATGAAAAGAGAAACCATTCAAAAAAGTCCCCACCCCTACCCCCAACTTGTAATATAGGCTGTTTTAATGCTGCAGGGCAATATTTGTTTTTTCCAATCTTTAAAGGATGTTTAAACAAAATATGTTTATACCTTTTAAAAAATCATTTTGTGTGATAACTTTGTTAGTATTTTTATAACACCATATACCCTGTCTTTGAGCCTTCAATTTAGATCTCTGTCATATACTGCCAAAAACTTTAAGAGCTTTGTGTGTGTTGAAACATGTATGCCTGTCCCAGTGTCATAACTAATTATATCTTTTGTATGCTTACTTCTAGTAATTGGAAAGTAGACCTACCGCAGGATACGTTTTAGCATTAGATTATATCTTGGGGACATGTTACAGAAATCTAGCTTTCCACCATGCAGCAACTTGAAATTGTAAACAGATATTCATGTTTGAAGTACATAATTCTCTGAGTGTTTCTCAACAACTGTGTATGTGTTTGTATTAAACTCGGGGATCTTAAAAGTGTGCCTCTGGATTTACTAATAACTACAACCTTAACCCATTTCTTTTCAATTACAATCTTAAGTGTTTGGTCTGTCCATTTTAAATGGAACAAGATCCACTGTACAAAACTTGCCAACTAATAAATATGGTTTACACCAGTGGTTCTCAACCAGGGGTATATGTACTCCTGGGGGTACACAGAGGTCTTCCAGGAGCATGTCAACACATCTAGATCAGTGGTTCTCAACCTGAGGGTGGAGGGTCGCAGGATGGGTTTAGAGGGGTTGCAAGTGAAGGATCAGCATTAGGGGGTGGCAAGCAGGGCAGTTGCCTGGGGCCCCACACCACAGGGAGCCCTGGGAAACTAAGTTACATGATTCATCCCTGGGCGGTGGGGCTTGGGCTTGAGCTTCAGACTCCTGAAGGGGTTGCAGACATCAGGAAAGGCTGAGAAACCACTAGCTTACACAGTGCCTGGCTGTGCTATGCTCAGCTCTAATTGGTACGTTCTATGTTTCTTACTTTCAAGGATAGGAAACCACTTAAAGAAGAAAAGGTGACTAGGGAGCTGGGTGGGGGGAAGGGAAAAGAAGGAAACTCAGAAAGTCATGTTTTAATAAAAGATTCATGCTTGTTTATCTCTTTTCTGGAGTTCTTTATGGGACTTGTTTTTGTTTGCCGTTTTCTCCATTTTTGCTAGCAGAATGCAGAAAGTGAAAAGGAGTCTCATATGGTTATGTGTAAAGCTCTGCTTAGTGTGCTCATGGCTGGACTAGCAAACAGTAACTTATATGCACCGGCATGTATTGAAAATACGTGATCCTTGTTCATGCCTGCTGTAAGAAGACTTTGCCAGTCTTTAGTCTCAGATCTGCTAGTCTTGTCGCAATTAAAGTCTTATGACTGACCATTTAATGCTAGTGATAGATCATAGTATTGTCAGAATGTGTTCTGATTTTGGTCTTTGTAGAATTACAAAGAACATGTTTTTACTGGAGTCTCATAAATGACCTCAGTTGTATGCTAAAAATTCTTGCTTTCATAGAATTTATAGCAATTGCAGTTCTACTAAAGTTGCATCATTAGTAAATGGTCTGTTGAAGGGCAAGTTTCACTTTGCTAGATGAAACTGTAAACTAATGATTTCCGTACATATCTATGATATTGATGATGGTTTTAAAGTGAAACATTATGAAAATACTCAGCTTTTATTTTAGTTTGATAAGGAAATAAATGTCTGTCTCATGTTTTGTAAATCACTTTCCAGATTTTTCTTTTCTTTTCCAAAGTAATCTGGTTTTTTAGATAACTTATTTGTACTGTGTTCTGAGCACAGCATGGTTTTGTCAAGCTAGTGGATTACTACATATGGCATCTTCAAAATTAATGTGGCCTAAATCATTTACTTGGAAGCTTTTGACAATAAAATGCATTTCTAAGTATTTCCAGTGTCTTGTCAGGCTATTTTTTTTTATCTTCAACTTTCTTCTCCAGAATAGGTTTTTATTTTTTATTTTTAGAAGGTTCAGTGGAGGGGAAGACTGGGTCAGTCTGACCAGGCAAAGTATGGCTCTCTCCCACATTGCAGTTCTTACACAATTTCAGATCTTAGCTGAAATCCACTTGCATATGGGTGTATTGCATGCTAGGTATTTATGTAATTTGTAAACGTCTGCATTGCTTTTTACAAAGGTTTGTTTTTAAAAATAGTACCTAATTGCTTAGAGAGCATCAAATTCGCTACTTTGTTTTTCTTAAGGAACAGCTCTTAAAATCTAGACAGTGTTTTACCAATGTTGTATTTTGTCTTGTAACAAAAAAATGAAAGTGTACTCTGCAAAATAAGAGGGGCTACACTATAGCTTTCTGACTTAGGCCTCTTGCACTGTTACTGGAAGAAAGAGAAACCAATGAGATAGTAAGAAAAGCCATAAATTTGGGTGACGCTTTTTTATTACTATATTTTACTGGCAAATAAATGAAAATCTTTAACCAATTCTTGGCTCTACTTGTATTAATTTTAATTGCAAAAATGTTTTGTTCGATGTAGGTTTTATTTTCTGTTATAAATGTTGGTGTGTAACTTTTTATTGGGTTTAAAAAAAAGAAATCTGAGTAGCATTTTGATACTCTCCCTATTAATTTTACCATGTAGTCCAGCATAAACAAGCAGATAATCTTTACGGAGTGAATAGTTCTTACTCAAGTGGTTTGAAGCCAACTCATGTGACGTAAAGGGCTTCAGGACACTTAGGCTCCATTTTGTCCATGTATGTTAAAGGAAGATTCACACAGATATCTAAAGAAAGAATCTGGATCTATGGCAATAGAATAAGCAACTTAGTGCAGGTCGAGATTCTCATACTTGAAGCTATGAGCCACATGTTACTCTTTCCCGTTATGTAACACAAATAACTATAAAATATCTTCCCTCACTCCACCTGTGCTTACTTTTTCTAACTTAGCCTATTTAGCTCTCCATTTGTTTTCTCCTATCTACTTCCATAACTGTCCATCTTTTAGCTCTGCCCTCAGCCAGTAGACTTCTAATAAGTTTGATGTCTCCCTTCTCTCACAATGCCTGCTAAAAGGAAGAAAGAGAATTTTGCCTCCTCTTCTCAGTCCTCCTGGCTACTGTAAGTGTGGGTGCTGGTAGGTCTCTGATACCCCAACTCACCCTTCCTTTAGCTTTCTGGCTGCTGAAATGGGGATCTGCTACTCTTTCCCTCTTTCAGCCCAGTGAGTAGACAACTGTCTCTATTACTCTTCCTCTTTCCCAGCATCCAGTTTTTTAGAACTTTCTCTCTAGTGTCTACCATCTCATTTTCGCATAGGTTTCCCAAGCAAAGGCAGAGGGAAACTGACCTGATTGTTGTTGTTTTATGTTGCTGCGCGCAGGTATCTGAATTGTCAGTGAAAAATGACAAAACTGAATTGAGTTTTCATTTTGCTGCAACTTCACAAATCCATAAGCAGCAACAGAGCAATAATTTATGCTTATTCCACATTTGGAAGGTTTTCCTCACAGCCACAAGGACTCAAAACTTTTTTGTTTTCATTTGTTTAAACGAAAACTGAAATTCTGTAGAAGTTGAGATAGTCTAATTTTTCAAAATCCCCAAGCAATAGCACTACTGCCTTTTACCTCTTGGGACTATTCTGTAAGCCAGTATCTCTCTGCCAGAATTTCTTTCCTGATACCATTTTCATGTTCATACTCTTAACGTCATCTTTTTGCTTTTACTTATACACGAGTTCCACATTAAGGCTCTACCTATACGATGAGCTAGGAGTGTGATCACCCACCTTGTGTACTCCCACTCATGGTAACTAGATTACAGCTAGCATGAGTATAAATAATAGTGTAGCTTCAGTAGCAGGTGTAGGGTTTTTGGTGGGTATGTACTCTACATGGCTAAATCATAGTAAGTACTTGGTGGCTGTACACTTTCAGATGTCTGTGCACTGCTGTCATGTCTACCACCTTAACCATTGCATAGCCAAACTCTACAAACTGCATTAGCAAATGTAATCTTTCCACATAAGGTGTCTCCAACCCCCTTGTTGTTGTTCCTCTTTTCTGCATTCCCTCCAGTCTATTGAGTATCTTGCAGGTAATAGTGGTGCTTAGAATTGAACACGGCATATGGTGTTCAGAGTCGTATGTGAAATATCCCTTTTGCAGGACCTGATGTAATAAATGTTAAGACAGTGAAGGGGATTTAACTCAAGTTGACAGAAGACTGGGTGTTACATTTCTGCATTAAAGATATTAAACAATTCATTAATATTCAGTACTGGTCCCTTAGCACATTGGAGATATAGGCAAAGACTGGTTTAAATTCTTCTTTGTCACTCCCAAATGCACCCTGTAAAGTTCCAGGTATCCTAAATATTTTAATTTAATTAAAAATAACCCAAACCTACAACTATTACCTTTTAAGGTTAGAGGTCTCAAGTGTGACCTTCACCTCTACTTAAGGGGAGAAGAGACTGTTGCACTTGCAGAAAAGGCAGCTTAATAAACAGACTCAGCTACAACCTGAGTTTAAAATAAACAAACTTGAGTAAACAACCGAGAAATGGATCCATGTGAGAAATGGAGTGACTCTGAGGGCACGTCTTCACTACCACACTAAATCGGCACCTGCTGCGGCGGCAACTATTTAGCAGGTCTGGTGGTGACACACTAAATTGATGGGAGAGCAATCTCCCGTCGACGTCAGTAATTCACATCAACGACAGGCGGAAGCTATGGTGATGGGAGAGGGTCTCCAGTCGACATAGCGTAGCGTGGACACCACTGCAAGTCGATCTAAGGTACGTCAGCTTAAGGTATGTTACTTACGTAACTTAACTAGCGTAACTTAGATCGACTTTCAGCATTTAGTGTAGACCAGGCCTGTGCAATTCTGAGGCTGATCCTTATCTTATTTCTGGCTGCATGAGCTCAGGAAGGAAATCTGAAGAGTTCCCACAGCAGAGAATTTACAGGTGTCGTACCCAGAGAGTTGTGCTGTACCCGTTACCCCGATCTATCCCTGATATCTCTCTGGTCCTGCCTGCATTTTCTGTTCTGAGCTCATAAACACCAGGAGACTGTGATTCTTCCATTTGTCCTCTGCCAACCCTTCTCTTGTCCCATGTTTGCTTGTTAGGAAGTGATCATAGTTATGACCAGTACTATTTCAACACCTTTGAATGAGCTGACCTCTGCAGCTGTCTGTACTGACTCAGTATAACTCTTCTCATTATTAATTCAATTTTTTAACCCACATGTATTGTACTGTTTACATATCTTACCATCTATACAGGAGATAAATACTAGTGGCATATAATATCTGCAACTCAATGCAGAGTACAATTCATTTTGAATAAATGTAATGAAAAACCTGCTTATTATAGAGCCCTACACAGTTTAAAGAAGATGGTATTGTCCTGTGCTAACATGGAATATATTATGTTGTTATACCACTTGGGAAGAGAATCATTAAGCTTCCAAAGTCTAGTGATTTTTTGTTGCAAAAAACCCCCAAACAAAATTCCAGCATCTGGTTCTCATCTGCGCTGATTGTATCAAAAGGAAGCAATCTCATATAGATGAAGACTTGGATTCACCATGATTTAGATTGCCAGTGTGTTTGAAAGGGCTGAGAGAACCACTCTCCAGAATCAAAGGGACACAAGCAGGACAAAGTTACTGAATGTGTTCTGGCTTCCTAGTGTCGCATTTACATATTCCTCAGGTTGCAGTGTTGTATTGCTAAAGGTATCCAATTTATCCAGACTCATAATACGCCAACAGAGTGTATATGTAAAAGAAATGTACCACACATTATTTCATGCATATCTGTGCTATTCTAGTCAAGGGGAGAATGTCGTGTCCATCTTCTGCACTAATGCTGGTTTCCATTTTCCCTTCTCACGAATGCCTGCCAGAGCTATCATGCATTTAATGAAAATTCAGTTCTGAACAAAAAGATTTTGGAAATATGATTGGTACTGCACTGGAGTGGAGTGGAGGAAGGATTCCAGAAGCATGATAGATAGTAAGATGAATCCCTACCCCTGCGTGAAATGGAGTCCGTGCCTAATTTGGAGAGAACAAAACATCTGGTTCTTTGAGTGATCAAACTTACTCTGCAGATCCACAAAGAACCATAATATGTCTTATTCATATTTAGCATTTGGAGGGCTTGAATCCCAGCTGCTTTCTTTCTCTTAAATGATGAGGTCTGAGAGAGATGGCAAATTTCAGGTGTATGTAAATGGAGGTAAGAGGAGCAAAAAATGAACTGCGCACATAGTCTGGCCTTCAGTTTAATACGTTTATTTTAAATGAAAATTGATTTACAAAAGATGAAACAAAGCCTGGGGGAGTCCTAATGGGGAGTCCAGCTATAATTCAGAAGGCCAGGCAAGTATTTGTAACTGTAGTCCGCTAGCTCCAGACTGATTTACAAAGAAGGGTAGCATTTGATTCAGGTTGATTTAAACCAAACAAAATCCCAACAAATAACCTCCCAGTTCCCCCAAAGGAGACCAGAGTAAAAGAGATTTAAAAAAAAAAGAGAGTTAACTTTCCTCAGTCCCCATCTAATGCACTGATCCAGCAAAGCACTTTCGCTTAAAACTATGCACATGCTTGTGAGTAGTCTGACTGACTTTAATGGGAATACTCATTTGCTTAAAGTTTATGTATGTGCTTTAGTGCTTTCTGGACCAGGGCCTAAATGAGGTAGCTCAGTGTTAACTTCTTTCTGCCTCCCTCTGCCCCACCTATGCTCCACTCCCCTTCAGTAATACAACTCTCTGATTTGGACAGGTTGACTTTTCTGTCTCAGAATACATTGTTGAATGAAGTTGGCTGTATCAAATCCCATTTGGAAAAGTCTGATTTTTGGCACATGGATTAAAGCATTGTTCCAGAACCTCAGCTGCTGTAAGTGACTTTAATGGAGCTATGCTGATTTACCCTAGCTGAGGATCTGACCATTTATCTCTGCACAAAGATGTTTTATTTATTAGGAGTGTTTTAGTTACGTGTATATGTGAGCTACACTTCATCACTTGAGCTACTCTACATGGTTAAATGTTTTCTCTAACTATATTAGTTATATTACATAGTTAATTTGGTAATCAATTGAAGCATGGTCTTTTCTTTCAATTAGTCTGTCTGCAGTATGTCAATCATTAGGCAGTAGGCGTATCTAAATCACATTTTGATTCTTCTGACTGAATTCAAGTAAAAGGTTCACATGCCAAAATCTGAGTGAAGAAATTATATTATTTGTCAATGCTGAGCAAAAATACTAATGTTCTTACTGTTGGTCTGTAATTGGTGTCTAAATATAGGGAAAAACTAAATTTCTTCTGCATAGAAGGGAATGTAAATGCTCAGAAGATCAAGCATTAAATGATTGATCAAGTTATGTGGGAAGACAGGATGTTGGAGATCTACCTGAATACGGTGAAGTAACGTTAACGTCCCAATAATGACTAGGGTTTGGTCCAGCACATGCTAAAGATGATGCATAAGTTTTCTTGTGTGTTGTAGTTCCCTGGGCAGGATCAGGGTTTAATTGAAAAACCATTGATGTTGGTCAGTGTGCACAGCAAATTCTCACTGGTAATCACTCAATTGCATGCTGAGCAAGTTTATTCAGGAGAATGCAATTTAGACAGATGCTGCAAATTTTAATAAATGTTTGTAAAAGATTCATGGTGTCCATTGCAAAATATTATTTATTGCATTATGTTAACCTAAGAGTTCTTTCTTTTGGACTCAGAGTTTATTCGGTCCAGCTATGGTAATTACTTTTTGTAAATTAGGGCTAATGGGACTGTATTAAACCCCAAACTTTAAAGCTGCTTTCTGATTATGCTATCTTTCTTGTGATAAAAACTAACCTTTAAGGAAAAGACTTTGGTTGACCAGAGCTGTTCTTTTGTTGTTCTTTCTTTTTCATACTCCTGTGTCACTTTATAAGTCATGTAATTGGAGGGGAGGATTGTACATTTAACCTCATTTTGTTTTATGGAAAAATTAAGTTTTCTGATATTTTAGAGTTTTATGTGCTTGTGGCACATGGTCTGTAAAGTGAATGGAAGATTTGTTTAGAAACTGGATATATTCACTTAGAACATGATTCAGCAAAGCATTTAAGCATGTGCTTAGCTTCAAGCATGTGAGTAATACTGGTCTAATGATGGTCTAACCTTTGGAGTGACTAAGAGCTAGGGACCAGATCCCACAAAGATTTGTGCATATGCTTGTCTTTAAGCTCGCAAGTCAACGGAATTGCTCAGTGTGCAAAATTAAGCCTGTTTGCAAGTCTTTGCAGGATCAATGATCTGTATGTGAATTTTCACACTGCCTCTGTGTATAAGAAAAGATACTTTGATCCAAGATCTGTGCAAAGAAGAGTATAATAATTTTTTCCTCATAGCTTTACTGAATTTAGCATTTTTCAGCAGTAGGATTAGGGTTAGTGTTCTGCAATTAATATAACACGCTTCAAAGAATTATTTAAGTAGTAAAAGAAGAGGTGAATGTTAG